>NC_057810.1:474187012-474434756 GCF_018294505.1 Triticum aestivum | reverse complement strand
GTTGTGTGTGTGTGTGTGTCAGATATTTAGAGAAAACAAACCGAAGGAGAGAAATGGCTATTCATGAAGAGATTGTGCGGGCCCTGAGGTGGGCAGGGGACGGGTGAGGGTGTCAAAATGTGCACGTTGATGCATGTGTTACATGCGATCGTGCAAGGGATGGACGAATAGAGAGAGCTGGTTGTTGTGTTACGGATGCTCCTCTCTCTCTCTCTCTCTCTCTCTCTCTTACACACACACGAGTAAACTAGAAGACCGTTCTCTCATGTATACACAACGTATCGGCATTTGTCTATGTATCACTCATGCATAATTATTTGCACATCCACACCTCTTTATGTCTGTATCACATGCACACCGTCTCCACATTGCCCTTCCTCCACAACACACATATGGACACATACACACGTTCTCTCTCAGACACACACACAAAATCTGTATTAAAAAAACTAGGGCGCACCTAAAACGTCCAAATCCAAATAAACATGAACTGGAGCTATTAAATATATGGAAATATTGTAGCGTCAAGAACTTTTCCAGGAAAAAAAAGTTGAGTAATATTCGGGGATTGTTTTCACACACACAAAAAGGTTCGGTGGATGTCCTTCGAGCGCAACACGGTGACACACCGTTCGATCGACCGCGCGGCCGCGGTTCACCCGCTTGCACATGATTCCGTATCGTGGCTGTGGTACTAACTAATAAAAGTGCTGCCTAAGTCTAATGTTTACGTGTACTAGTATGGTTTTATTTTAAGTTTGACCAACCCTATATAAAACTAAAGTAAGATCCCATACACGCCCTCATCAATATGCCGCCGCCGCCGTTGCACATGCCGGTGCCCGCCTGCTCTGGCCAACAATTTCTCGCCCGTCACCGCCGTGTCGCTGCCATCCCTGTGCCATGAAGCTGAAGACTCGTCTGCTCACGTCCTCTGCAGTCCCTCCTTGCTATGCTGCTGCGCTACCAAGCACGTGAGCAGCTGGTGGAGCCACGTCTATGCACGCAACATACAAAGAGGAGGACAAGTACCTGCTCCAGCACGCCGGCGAGGAGGAACTAGCATGTCATTGTCGTCTCCGCCCGCATAGAGGAGGCGCGCATGGTGGCTGTCGTGGCGAAAGCCGATCACGCGCGCGTCGAGCCCACAAACCAGGTGCGTACGCGGAATCTACCTTTGAGACCTTGAATGCCATGTGGATCCTGCAATCTTAAGGAGCAATTTGGGTCAGTCGACTCTTGTGAGCCGTTTGATGCAACATGGATGGCTAGGAGGGCTTCTTCCACCTCTTCTGCCGTCTTCTTCCTTCGCTCCATCGAACTTCTTTCACAAATCGACTGACCCAAATTATACTACTGGTACGAACATATTAAGTACAGTAGGAACATGAAGATACGAGCAGTAGTACCAACTGCAAGAAGAACAATAGTAAGACATAGTACTAGTACTACTGTACTTACTAAAGAGTTCAAATAATGAGAAAGAACATAAACATAGTTCTGCTGGGGCCTCAGCACAACACACCCTTGAAAATAACAAAGAAACTAGTCCGCTTGACACTACAGTAGAACCAGCATTAGTGACGGCACTTCCACCTACTCGGAGTCTGAGTCCATGTCCTCGACTTCGTCCTCGTCCCTCTTCCTCTTCCTCTTCGCCGATGCTTCTTTGCTTGAACCAGACACTAGGCTCTGCTTCTTCATCCAACCCTTGTAGATATTTAAACAAAGGTAGGCATCCATTGCTGCGTATAGGATGTGATCTTCATCTAATGTCTTTGACTCCCATGCATGATGAAACTTGTGATGAGGTTTCTTCAGTTTAGCGTATGAAGGATCAATCATGGCTGCTGCTAGGGTCAGCATTGAAGGCTGAGACAAGGACACCAGGCTTGCCTTCTGGAGATCGAAGGGCTGGCCTACAACGAGACCTATCCGATGCAGGACATCCCTGTCGTTCCTAAAGTCTATAGTAACGAATTTCACTCTTTTGTCCTTGAGGAAGTTCTTAAAATCCTGGCACTCAATGTCGGCATGGCATATGTGGTAGACCAAGCAAATGTTATGTACGCAAACCTGGTCACGACGGGCTTCTTCCTCTCTGCCTCCTTTAGAATCTTCTCTCTTTCCAGGATTGTGGTGTACTCAACATCTAGCCCAGCGACCAACTCATCCGTTGAACTGTTGAACATGCGTAGGAAGAGCAAGCCATGCTTTCACCGTCACGGATCCACGTGTGTAGATGATGATGAACTCATCGCCGGTGATGGCTCTAACCTGGTACTCAGCGGCGACCATGGAGATTTGGGAGGCCATGGATTTTGGAGGAGGGTTAGGAGAAGTTGAACTTTTGTACCCCGTGAAAAAACTGGGAGCAAACAATGTGAAAGGACGGGACGACTGGGAGCGAACTGTTGTAAGGTAGAAGACGGGGACGAGTAGGGCGTGCGAATGGCGTGGGGTTGCTGGCTTGCCCGGTGGATAAACGGCTGCAAGCCCCCAAAGAGTTCTCGAGAACTATGCGGGACCCACTAGATGTCATGTCTACTAGACCCATATCGTAGGCCTGACAGTATAGCTTCTGCCTGTTCGCACGCCATGTCGGCGCGTGGATGTAACTTCACTTAATTCCGTCAACCGTCGCGCCTCTCACGACCTTCGCCTCCCTCGCGCGGTCGTGCCCTTTGAGACTTTGACCGGCTATAAATGAGCAATTGTTTTTTGCCAACTCTGCATGCATGATACTCCCTCTGGTCCTTTTTACTCCCGTCAACCGTTTACAAAGTGTTTGCCAAATTTATACTAAAAATATCAATATCTACAATATTGATTATAATGAGTATAAGAATTACGTTTTATAATGCGTGTAAAACAATTGATTTGACATGGTGAATGTTGATACATTTTTCTATAAGTTTGGTCAAAGTAGAGGTACATTGACTTCAGACAAAACTTAAATGCACAATGCAGACTATTTCCTCCCTCCAGGTGCGTGCCATGTCCTATCTTGTCATCACAACAAGGTTAGCTATTAGAGTACTACTACCTCCCTTCTAGTTTAAAGGGCTCGATTCAAAAATTTCACCTACTCTTAGTAGGAGGAGTAGAGGCGGTGGAATAGTTTTTGTAGTCTGCAAAAGTACTCAACTAATATTGTCATTCTTCACACAAAAATGTGTTTACCAATGCATGCATGAACACTAGTTACTCTAACCCCCCTGTTCTTTAATTCTTTGCCACATCAGCATGTTTGCTATTCCCGTGTGCATGATACCAGCTAAGATACCACCATTATGGCCAGCCTTAATCATCGCATGCAATAATTTAGTGCACCTTGAAATATGAACATGTGTGGGGCGTGTATGTTTTTAATGACTTGAGACTATACCTAGCCCGGCATGCAAGATGACTTATTATGCACCATTCCCCATACCTGCAAGAAGCCCGTTCATCTCCAAATCTTTTCCTCTCCATGTGTGGAAACAATATGCTGCCAGACTCTCCTTCTCCCTCCGACGGTCCCACCACTCCACCCCGTGTGGAAAAAATCTGCATGCATGACTCTCCTCCCCCCACGCTCGTCCAATCCGTTGTGACTAGCAATATTTCCACCCCTTCCCTCCCCCATAATTTACTCCAACAAATATGCCCACGTAGTTGTTATGTTAATCACGCAACATATCTTCCGGGACGCTGCTTTAGTTACTTAATTGCAGGTGCATTGGGTCACTGACATATGGGCCCAACAAGGGTCTGGCCCACATGTTAGTGACGCAACTGGACCTGCAGTTAAGTCAGTGCAGCTCAGTCCATATCTGACGTAGGTGTGCCATTGATTGCTATAAATACTGCGCCTCCCACGGCATTCAGAAAAACGCTCACGTTCATCGCTATCTCCTTACCCTCCCTCTCATGTCCACCACCATGGCATCGCCTCTCCCAAGCCCTAGGCGCCCCTTGCTACACCGCCCGGACGATCACGCGTCGTCATTCCGTTCCTCGCCGCCACTAGTCGAGGAGGATGCGTCGGTGTTCCACTCCTCGCCGCGACGCGTCGAGGTGGACGCGTCGGTGTTCCCAATCTCGCCAGCACGCACGTCGGAGGATGCGTCGGCTCCCCGCTACGAGAAGAATGCCACGCTGCCCGCTGAGCCCCCCCGGCCTTGAGGACCTTTGGAAAGAAATGGATGTCGCCATGTGGGAGGCTTTGCTGCCGGCAGAGCACGCCAAAATAGAGGCGGAGAAGAAGGCTGAGGAAGAGAAGCGCGCCACGGGGCAAGCTGCCTGGCAGGTCTATGCCGCGTCCGAGAGAGTCAGACAATTGGCTATTTGGCAGAAGGCTCATGCAAGGGCCGTGAGGGTGGCGGAGGACGCCCGTTCCAAAGCCCTGAGTGCAGTCGGGCCCAAGCGCCTCATCTACGCTTGGCGGTACGTGGACCGGGTGCACACTTCCAGCGAGGAGGAGTTCCTGCTGGCGCCGGATCACCACACCGGTGAGATCGCGCTCGCCCACTGGCAAGCTGCCAATCAGCACCTCGAGAGTTGCCAGGCTGAGGAAGAGGCATTGTGTCGGCGTGCTTGGAAACGGACACTCACCATGGCACTCGTGGCGCGCCACAAGCACTCCTGCGAGCGTCGTGGCTTTTAGTAGGAGTATAATTTAGTTTCGTAAGGTGATCTCGTTAGCTTTGGGACGCAAATGATAAATCCTGGATGTTCGGGAATTATTAGCGTCCTTAATTAAGTATGTAAGAGGGAAAGTTTGGAAACCTTGTGTATCCGTACGCATTTTGTAAGTAGGTGCATATAGCACAAACTTTAGTACTATATACTATCGCACTACATGTCTCTCTATATATATGCTTGCAGACTGTGCTACTCCCTCCGTCCAGGTGAATAAGTCATCTTTGGTTGTGCACTATGACCAAGAAGGAGAGAAGACTTTATACACCTAGACAGAGGGAGTACTACTATTACTTATGTATGGGCAAATGCACGTTTTAACATTACAATCCGGCTTTTGTAAAAGTAGAAAAACAACACTAGTCAAGCTTGTGAAACGTTTCAATGCAAAATAAATGCAAAAATGCTCGTTTGATTGTTTACTTTTAGCTTCCTTCTCTATGGTTATTTCTCTGTCGTACTTTGTACGGAGTATCTCACCGGTTGGAAAGGCATGCAAATTCCCAAACCACTTCCTACACCCTGTATCGAATTTTTTGCCTAACCAGTTGTGCCGTGCAATTGGAATTCCAACTTGAGTACTAGTACTACTAGTAGGAGTACCAGGGGCCAGTTCGTCTAGGCTTCTAGATTAGTAGTAATCCCATTACTTCCGATTACTACTAGCTCCGTCCTGGTTTATTGGTCCCCATTGTAGTCTGTGTCAAATTTTGATCATAAATTTAACTAATGAAATGTTTGTGCTGTCACATGCACTAACATTTTATCAGTTAAATTTTTGGTCAAAATTTACCACAAATTACAATGGTGACGAATAAACTAGGACGGAGGTACTCCCTCCATTTTTGTATACAAGGCCACTATAAAAAATACATTTTGCATCTATACAAGACCACCAACAATAATCGAGACAAATATTAATGATGTTTCCTCGTACTAGTAATCCATGGCTTAATTACTAGCATGCATGTAGTGGATGATAATGACAAACTTATCTACTTCCTCTCTCACGGCCACTCAATTTCTTCTAATGTGCATGCACCCTATTAATTAACCCGGTAAATGAGAAAATAAATTGACTTGTAAAGCACACATTGATTTTTATCTTGGTACCTGTAATTTGAGTTTGTGGCCTTGTATATAAAAATGAAGGGAGCACTAGTAGTAGTTTAGAAGCCCAAATAAATGAGTGAGGCACCTTAATGTTACTCTCCACTGTGACTAGTCTTATGGGAAAAGCTGGGGAAGAGATGGCTTATTTTTTAAGCCGCCAAAAGAACTGGCCCTAGGAGTAGTATCTAGGGATCGAGTCTGCGAGATGAACCGAAGAAAGTAAATGCAGAGAGATGAAATGCAAAAAATACAGAGAGATGTGATGGTTGCTTGTCCGTTTATTTTACCAGGCCACTTAGTACTGGCAGTGGTTGGGTTTTGTGATATGACGGCTTTACTGCCGTGCCACGAGCGGGGTAAGACTCACGTGCAGCGCCAACCTCTACACTTGTACTACATCGGTCGTGGTTTATTAGTCCCCCCATTGAATTTGACTGAAGATTTAACTAACAAAATGTTAGTGCATGTCAACAAAAACTATATCGTTGGATTCTTATTTGAATATAGTTTTGAATGATATAATTTTAGGAGACATGCATCAGCATTTATCGTACTATATATAATATTGGTTCAATTTTGGTCATACTAATCTATAGTAGTAAGGTGCCCGTGCGTTGCACGGAAGAGTGAAATGCATTGATCGGGGAGTTGTTTATTTTGACAAAGGATGTGGGGGTCATCTCATGTGTAACGGGTATCGATAGGTTTCTTCGGATATTATTTCATCTCTAGAGCTCACAAACATCCGGGTGAAATAGATAAAAAGGTATCTTTTGCAAACAAAAGTGTTCAACTGTTCAACCTGTATCCAAAACTTGTGAAGAAATAATACTTATTGTGCTTTGCAATAAATGATCTTTAAGAATTAGTTTTTGAGTATCGATTGTTATACATGTTGGCTACATATGACATGGCACTTTCTTGTAGTCAACCATTGGCTATACTATTAAGTATTAACCATGCCCTTATACACCTAGATGGAGGGATTAAATCAGGATGACTTGGAAGAGGCAGAGGAGATGTAAGAAATGGTTCATAGTAAGTCTTTCACCAGTACTGTAGTAAAAGTTCATACATGGAAGATTCTAGACTAAACCATAAACGAATACACTTTTATTCATGCACGATACTCCAATAGAGCAAGATCATGCATGGAAGTCTCCACATGCTTAAACAACAGATTACATTGAGCTAAGGCTAATGATCAACATTTAACTTGATAGTGCGTATGTCCAAGTGAACCTCCTTGGAGTCCCCGTGCACCGCGTTGGCGGGTAAATAAGACCATGGGTTTGCCAAGTCCACATCGGCAGGAAGGTCCCTGCTTCGCAGAGTCCAAGTCACTTCGATGTAGCCGGTGTCGCCGCCCACGTGACCCGAACGGGTAGTAACACTGAGCATGCACCCATACATCGGCCTCGTGTCAGTGTCAGCATCAGTGGAGGCGCCCCTGATGCACACTACAGAGACGGGGCGGCGGCCTGCGCGGGCCTCGCCGGTGCCCACGATCAAGAGGAAGACACTACTGTCCTCCTCCGAGACTAGCAGGCGGCGGTGATCCTCCAGCGAGTCCGGCATGATGAATGGCTAGCACGTCTCGTACTTGAGGTTCTCCGCCAAGGGCCAGTACTGATTGTCGGTGTCAAAACCGGCGGATCTCGGGTAGGGGGTCCCGAACTGTGCGTCTAAGGCTAATGGTAACAGGAGGCGGGAGACACGATGTTTACCCAGGTTGGGCCCTCTCGATGGAGGTAATACCCTACTTCCTGCTTGATTGATCTTGATGATATGAGTATTACAAGAGTTGATCTACCACGAGATTGTAGAGGCTAAACCATAGAAGCTAGCCTATGATTACGATTGTATGTTGTCCTACGGACTAAGCCCTTTGGTTTATATAAACACCGGAGGGGGCTAGGGTTACACAGAGTCGGTTACAGAGAAGGAGATCTACATATCCGAATTGCCAAGCTTGCCTTCCATGCAAAGGAGAGTCCCATCCGGACACGGGAAGAAGTCTTCAATCTTGTATCTTCATAGTCCAACAGTCCGGCCATAGTATTAGTCCGGTTGTCCAAGGACCCCTTAATCCAGGACTCCCTCAGTAGCCCCTGAACCAGGCTTCAATGACGATGAGTCCGGCGCGCAGATTGTCTTCGGCATTGCAAGGCGGGTTCCTTCTCCGAATACTCCAGAGAAGATTTTAAACACGAGGATTGTGTCCGGCCCTGCAAAATAATTTCCACATACCACCGTAGAGAGCACAATATTCCACAAATCTAATCTGCTGACAACTTTTCACAGCATGACATCAAGCCGCGGCCCGGTCATTATTTGAACCGTTTTTTCCCAACCTGCCACCGCGCATATCACGAGGCGGTTTTATTAGCACGTCTTGTCGAAGTAGAGATCGTGTTCCCTTATCGCGGGATTCTCATCAATACGGGTGTGGGTAACCCAACCGCGCCATCAATCATGGCGCTTGGGGAATAAGCCTATTTACTGGGTAAGTGGGGAGGCGCAGGATCTCTGCTGCCTTTATAAGGGGATAAGGACTCCCTTTTTCACCCACGCCTTCTTCTTCCTCTGCTCATCCGTTCCCTATCGCCCAAGCGTTCATCTTCTCTGCCCAAAAATATTTCTTGAAAATGTCTGGATCTGAAGCAGGAGGCAAGTGGATGGTCTCTACTGTCCCGGAGAAGGATATCAAGAAGCTTCGGGGGGTGGGTATTTGGCCGAGAGAATCGGCCACCATCTTACGACGGAGGGACAGATCGTCCCTACTCCGGAACCCCACGAGAGGGTGGTATTCCTCCCTCATTTTGTCCGTGGGCTAGGGTTTCCCCTCCACCCATTCGTTCAAGGCATCATGTATTATTACGGGATTGATTTTCATGATCTATCCCCCAATTCCTTCCTCAACATCTCGACATTCATCGTCGTGTGCGAGGCATTTCTCCGCATCCAGCCACACTTCGGTTTATGGCTGAAGGTTTTTAATGTGAAGCCCAAGGTAGTGAGCGGTGAACACGCCGAGTGAGGAGGCGCCATGGTGAGTAAGATGCCCAATGTTACATGGCCAGCAGGTACTTTCAATGATTCCGTCAAGGAGTGGCAACAGCAGTGGTTTTACATCACTAAGCCGCGCGGTAAGGAATGGGCCACCACCCCGGAATTCAGATCCGGAGCCCCCCTATGACTCATGTCCTGGCCCAAGAAGGGCCTGAACTGGACCTCGTCTGATGAACTATCGGTGCTCCAGACACACGTCCAGGATATGGAAGACAAGAACATCAAGCTTGTCAATGTAGTCCAGGTGATGTTAGTTCGCGGATTCTACCTTGTCAACACTTGTCTTGCAATTTATGGGAGTTTGACCCGGCAAAGCACCAGACCCTGCTAGAGCTCTTCGGCTCCTCGCACAAGGACATCTGGAAGGTGCTTTTCAAGTTCGGCAAATCATGGCCGGACTCCGCCGAGGACCGCGGGTACAAATTGTCCTGCCCTGCAAGTTTGGTAAGTCATTGTATGCTGACAATTCACGTGTCTTATTCGCATATACTTAGGAAAATGCTTAATATGTTTCCCACAACTCTCCTAGGGCTGGGCGAAGAAGGCGGGGCGGATCTACTATCCGGCCCTGCTGCCAGAAGAACCGGCCGGCCCACTTCTGACGAAGATGCTAGTCTTGGCGCCTTACAGGGCGCCAAAGAAGAAGGCCAAGAAGACCAGGGGCGGCCTCCGTCGCCGTGGCGCTTCGGACACAAAATCTGAAGACTCCAATGCCCATTCTTCCTCCAAAGAGGACGAGGAGGAGGAGGAGGACGAATCCCCAGCGAGGGGAAGAAAGAAAAGTACGGCCCCCACATCTTTGGAGGCTGAGTCGCCTAAGAGAGGAAAAACACCTCTTCCAGAGGAGTCCACTGCCGCCGCCGATAGCAGCCCAGAGTGGGATCCCAGGGCCCAGCCCCTGGTGAACTCATGAGCATAACATCCGAACACGCTTATGCGTCCAGACTTGTCATGGCATAATATTTTAATCTGAGCCGTACTTTTTACAGTCCGGCGAGGTCCCGCGCCGAACAATCCTCGTCAGAGGATTCGCTGGGTTTGGATGCAAAGGAGAGCGGGACACCCCCGAAGGCCCCCTCCCACAAACATGTGAATGTCACCGAGGTTTCGTCCCAGAAGGACCCAGGCCACAGAGGAGGGGGAAAGATTGCAAAGGCAACGCCAGGAGGCCAGACTTCAGGGCCCGGACACACGGGAGGAAAGGCTCCCGTGGACGTGGATGGCGGGGGTCATCTTGAATCCGGCCCCAGCCGGACACAATCCCTGAGACCAATAAGGCCCCAGAATCAGGCAGGCGACCTCCATTGGCTGAAGGGGGTGTGTCTGTTCCACCGGCGACCTCTGTCCAACCAGAGGTGTCGGATGCTTTATTGGCGGCGCTGAAGGGCGCCTCCATCATTGATGAACAACGTGCCCTTATGGGTGCGGTGATTGAGAAGATTCAGTCCGCTGAGAGTGGACTGAATGAATCCTATATCAGCCTTATAAGAGGCTTCGAGGTATGTTTTATGAGGTTTGGAAGAGTGTCATAGTATAGATAGTAGCCCCTGATACACTGTTCGGTGAAAAGAAGAACCGGACAAAGGATCAATTTTATATTCGCAGGAGACTCACTTGATGACATCTATCTCTTTTAATAAGCAGGCATCTATAGCGACTGCTGCCTCCCATGCTGCAGAAGTGTCCGGACTGAGGCATAGTCTGGAGCGGGCCGAAGGAGAACTTGGCCAAGTGAAGAAACAGCTGGAGGATAACCAAGGTATGCAGAAACCTTGTTCATTGAGCACAAATGATTAAGTGTGCATGATGAAAATATTTTTATGATGTGCTCTAGGGGTGACGGCCGAAATGGAGGATCTTAAGAAGGTTGTGGCCGAAGCCGAGAAGAAGGCTGCCGCAGAGTAGGCTCTTCGCGAAAAGCATGAGGCCCGAGTTATTAAAGCAGGGCGAGAGCTTCAAGAGGCCATGATGAAATGCGAGATTTTGGAGCAGAGTTTATCAAGGAAAGAATCCGAACTCGCCCAAGCTCGCCAAGCCGCAAGTGATGCCTGGGGGGAAGCCCAAGGTGCCCTGAAGGAAATCCAGGAGGCGAGGAAAATTGCGGCTGGTAAGGCTTTTTCTATACAAAGCGGGTATTTGAAAGGAGAAAATCAAGTTAATAGTATGAATTCTGATTTCTCCAGGGTATTTGCGGAGCTGCCATGCAGCATATCCGATGCCGCCCAATTCTACTGAGCCGAAGAAAGGAACACTGTGGATAAGCTCTTCTGGATGCAGTATCTGGTGCCGAATTATCCAGTGCCTTTTACCGATCAACTAAAGCAGCTGATCGAACTGCATAAGGCGGCCGAGCTAGCCATGAAGGATTTGATTATCCGGCTATGGCCCGCCGAGCCGATTCTGAGCAGTTACTTTGGGCTCGTGAAGCAGCTTGTGAGTGCTTACCCTCGACTCTAAGTCATCAAGCGGTCGGTTCATATAGAGGGTGCACGAATGGCCTTCGCCCGCGCAAAGATGCACTGGGGAAGATGGATGCGGAAAATCTGATGACCGAGGGACCGCCGGAGGGAAAGGAGCACCGCAAGCCTGAATTATATTATGATGGTGTTTTGAAAGGGTCCCACCTTGCGGCAGAGCGATGTACCAAGGACATTATATTTCCATGAATACAGTCATGTTGTCCTTTGTAATGTTGAACAAGGTCATTTATATTATTTATCGCTTGTTATTTGAAAGCTTCTCCTCCTGTGCGGCCGTTTTAATATATTAATCCTGAGAGTTGGCCAGTCGTCGGTTTCTGCCCCCACGTAGTAAGTACGGGGGTGCTCGGGATAAACCTGAGCACTCTTTATCCCAGTGTTGGGTCCTTTAAGGAGGTGTTTAGCGCAACGAACCAGGCAATCGGACTATATGGCTTTATCACTCTCACTTAGCCAACAAAAGGAAGGTAGGCGTAGCCCCTGGTGTTCGGAAGACCGCATGAGGGGCTCTATAAGCACCTGATCGGAAAAAAGCCGATCCATCGCACGTTGCATTGGTTATGGAATTATGCGGAAGAAATCCTTAAAGATTTACAACCTCTCGAATAGCAGACCAGTCTCTTGCTGTATCATGATAGTCAATATTCGGCTTTCTCTACTGAGGTGCTCGTCCGGAAGAACCGGGACACAATCACAGTAGTTTTCGCTGTGCTACCTTAGCCGATATAGCGGAACGTAAGGTACCAAAACATGGGAGCCGGGCAAACCCAAATATTGACCCAAGACATGATTCGGAGCTGATGCATATAATGCTATAAGTTCGGGGTGCCGAACTGCCGTGAAGGTGTTCTGACTTTTATTGCCATATTATGGGTATAATGAAGCCCCTGGCATATTAAGGCATAATGCGATATGCCGCTGCCTTTTGACAAACATTTTCAGTAAGAAATAACAGCAGATAAGCATCATATAAATCCACATGTTGTATTTGAGTAATACGTCGATGCGTATGAGTACAGGTTATGTGATGAAAAGAAATATGACTGCGGAACCTGCTGAGACCAGGCGGGAGGAAGCTGTTGCAGATCCGGAGTGTAGTCGGATGATCATCGAGGGGAATATCTAGAGATTCCCTTACATGCTTGAACTGTTTCCACGCCATCCGTCCTGGCCGACGCAAAGGTGAACCTGCAAAGAAAATGCAGGAAATGGTATTGTGCCACAGAGCGGTTGAGCCACAGTAGGTGGCTTGTCTTAACTTTTGCTGGAGTGTTTTAATTAAGCTCCGGACGAGCCGGGCTATTCTGCCGCGCAGTAGTTCAGACTCCATTGGCGGTGTCCGGGAGCTTGGCCATCGACTCGAGGTTCGATTGAAAGGTGCCATTTGTTGCTTCTGCTGTTAAAGCGGTGGTAGACTCTTCGGCAGTGAGGGGAAGTTCTGCCATGCCATTAACCGTGATGACGCCACGCGGACCGGGCATCTTGAGCTTACGGTAGGCATAATGTGGCACCGCGTTGAATTGAGCGAACGTGGTTCGTTCGAGCAGTGCTTGATAGTCACTGCGGAAGGGGACGATGTCGAAGACTAAGTCTTCGGTACGGTAGTTGTTTGGTGATCCGAAGACTACCTCCAGAGTGATGGAGCATGTACAATTGGCCTCCACACCTGGTATGACACCTTTAAAGGTGGTTTTAGTGGGCTTGATCATCGAGTGATCGATATCCATCTTGCACACTGTGTCCTGATACAGCGGGTTTAGACTGTTGCCTCTGTCCATAAGGACTTGTGTGAGGTGGAATCCATCGATTATTGGGTCAAGGACGAGTGCGGCCTCCTATCTCGTGGGGGCCTCGGCTGCTTCTTCACTTGCACTCCAAGTCCTCTGGATCACGTTCATTCCAAAAATCACGCTCCAGAAGGTTTCATTCCATTTGGACTCTGTTTGATATTCCTTTTCTTCGAAATACTGAAATAGGCAAAAAAACAGCAATATGGGCTGGGCCTCCGGTTAGTAGGTTATTCCCAAAAATGATATAAATGTGTAAAATAAAGCCCATAAACATCCAAAAGGGGTAATATAATAGCATGGAACAATCGAAAATTACAGATACATTGGAGACGTATCAAGCATCCCCAAGCTTAATTCCTGCTCGTCCTCGAGTAGGTAAATGATAAAAAAGAAATTTTTGATGTGGAATGCTACCTAGCATAATTCTCAATGTAATTTTCTTTATTGTGGCATGAATGTTCAGATCCAAATGATTCAAAATAAAAGTTTATATTGATAAAAGAAATGGTAACACTTCAAGCATACTAATCAAAGTAATCATGTCTTCTCAAAATAACATGGCAAAAGAAAGTTCATCCCTACAAAATCATATAGTTAGGCTATGCTTCATTTTCGTCACACAAAGATGTTCCCAACTTCTATACCCCCGATGACAAGCTAAGAAATTGTTTCATACTTCAATTATCTCAAACTTTTTCAACCTTCACGCAATACATGAGCGTGAGCCATGGATATAGCACTATGGGTGGAATAGAATATGATGATGGGGATTGTGTGGAGAAGACAAAAGGGAGAAAGTCTCACATTGACGAGGATAATCAACGGGCTATGGAGATGTCCATCAATTGATGTCAACATGAGGAGTAGGGATTGCCATGCAACGGATGCACTAGAGCTATGAATGCTCAACAAAAGAAAACTAGTGGGTGTGCATCCAACTTGCTTTCTCACGAAGACCTAGGGCATTTGGGGAAGCCCATCATAGGAATATACAAGCCAAGTTATATAATGAAAAATTCCCACTAGTATAAAAAAGACAACTTATGAGACTCACTATATGAAAAACATGGTGCTACTTTGAAGCGCAAAATATGACTCACTACATGAAGAACAAGGTGCTACTTTGAAGCACAAGTGTGGAAAAAGAGATAGTAACATTGCCCTTTTTATTTATTTTCTTTTTTTCTTTCTTTTTTTCTTTTTTTCGTTTTCTTTTTTTTGGGGCCTTTCTTTTTTCTTTTTGCCTTTCTTTTTTTTCTTTTTTTTTCTTTGGGCAATGCTCTAATAATGATGATCATGACACTTCTATTGATTACAACATAAGAATTACAACTCGAAGCTAGAACAAGATACGACTGTATATGAATGCCTCCGGTGGTGTACCGGGATGGTGCAATGAATCAAGAGTGACATGTATGAAAAAATAATGCATGGTGGCTTTGCCACAAATACGATGTCAACTACATGATCATGCAATGGCAATATGACAAAAGTAAAGTATGTCATGATGATGATGAACGGAACGGTGGAAAGTCGCATGGCAATATATCTCGGAATGGCTATAGAAATGCCATAATAGGTAGGTATGGTGGCTGTTTTGAGGAAGATATAGGGAGGTTTATGTGTGATAGAGCGTATTGTATCACGGGGTTTGGATGCACCGGCGAAGTTTGCACCAATTCTCAAGGTGAGAAAGGGCAATGCACGGTACCAAAGAGGCTAGCAAACGCGGAAAGGTAAAAGTGCGTATAATCCATGGACTCAACATTAGTCAAAAGAACTCATATACTTATTGCAAAAATTTAGAAGTCATCAAAAATCAAGTACTACGCGCATGCTCCTAGGGGGATAGATTGGTAGGAAAAGACCATCGCTCTTCCCCGACCGCCACTCATAAGGATGCACAAGCCAGGTACAATTCATGTTTCAAATTTGTTACACAACTTTAACCATACGTGCATGCTATGGGACTTGCTAACTTCAACACAAGCATTCTTTAAATTCATAATCACCCAACTAGCATGACTTTAATATCACTACCTCCATATCTCAAAACAATTATCAAGCATCAAATTGATCATAGCATCCAATTCACTTTCTATGATAGTGTTTATTATACCCAACTTGGATGCCTACCATTCTAGGATCAATTTTATAACCATAGCGAATACCATGCTGTTCTAAAAGACTCTCAAAATAATATAAGTGAAGCATGATAGACTAGTAATTTCTTCAAAATTAAGACACCACCGTGCTCTAAAAAATATAAGTGAAGCACTAGAGCAAAAACTATCAAGCTCAAAAGATATAAGTGAAGCACATAGAGTATCTAGCAAATTCTAATCAAATATGCTTCTCCCAAAAGGTGTGTACAGCACGGATGATTGTTGTAAACTAAAAAGCAAAGACTAATATAATACACGACGCTCCAAGCAAAACACATATCATGTGGTGAATACAAATATAGCTCCAAGTAAAGTTACCAATGAACGAAGACGAAAGAGGGGATGCCTTCCCGGGGCATCCCCAAGCTTAGGCTTTTGGCTATTCTTGAATATCTTGGGGTGCCTTGGGCATCCCCAAGATTAGGCTCTTGCCACCCTTTATTCCATAGTCCATAAAAGCTTTACCCAAAACTTGAAAACTTCACAACACAAAACTCAACAGGAAATCTTATAAGCTCCGTTAGTGAAAGAAAACAAAACCACCACATAAGGTACTGCAATGAACTCATTCTTTATTTATTTTGGTGTTAAACCTACTGTATTCCAACTTATTTATGGTTTATAAACTAATTTAGTAGCCATAGATGCATTGAAATAAGCAAACAACAAACGAAAAACAGAATCTGTCAAAAACAGAACAGTCAGTAGAAATCTGTGACTAACGCAAACTTCTGGAACTCTACAAATCCTACAAAAATAGGAAGTCCTGGATAATTTGTTTATTGAACAGAATCAAAAAGAATCAACACAAAAACACGTTCCTGTGATTTAACAAAATTATATTCGTGCGTGCAAATTTTCTGTTTTTCAGCAGAATCAAATCAACTATCATCATAGGTTATCCTATAGGTTCTACTTGGCACAAACACTAATTAAAAGATAAAAACACATCTAAACAGAAGGTAGATGCAAGGTTTATTACTAAACAGGAGCAAAAACAAAAAACATAAAGAAAATTGGGTTGCCTCCCAACTAGCGCTATCGTTTAACGCCCCTATCTAGGCATAAAAGCGAAGATAGATCTAAGGAGTGCCATCTTTAATTTTCAGTTTTTCAGCGGAGTCATGCTCGAATCCGGGAGGTTCTTTCCGCTTCCCTTCATACTCGGAAATTTTTAGATCTAAAGAATCCAACCTCTTATTGCAAAGAGTAATCAACATATTCATGCGGTGAACATTTCCGCTAACACTTTTAAGAGGCTCAAGAGACTTTTGTAAAAAAATTGTTACTTCGCAAATCTTTCCAAACACTTAGGTTTCTTCTTGGGTAGGATGTGATCCTCCCTTTTGAGGTAGTGTTCCCACTATTCCCTCTATAATTTCATGCGCAATACTGGGATCAATCTCAATGAAATTTCCCTTGGCAATGCAATCCAAGAGTTGTCTATGCATCATATTTAACCCAACATAAAAATTACGAAGAAGAATTCTAAAGTTCACCTCTAGGGTGCACTTGCGATAAGATTCCATCATCCTATACCAAGCATCTTTTAAGTTTTCTCCTTGCCTTTGCTTGAAGTGAAGAACTTCAAACTCAGGAGACATAGTAGCGGATAAGGAACTAGACATAATGACAAGGCAAACGAGCTAACACACGGAAAACGGAAAAAAAAGGCAAGAAAAAAGAGAGGAGGAGATTGGGAAAGAGAGGGTGAATAAAACGGCAAGGGTGAAGTGGGGGAGAGGAAAACGAGAGGCAAATGGCAAATAATGTAAATGCGAGGGAGATGGGTTTGTGATGGGTACTTGGTATGTCTTGACTTGAGCGAAGACCTCCCCGGCAACGGCGCCAGAAATCCTTCTTGCTACGTATTGAGCTTGCGTTGGTTTTCCTCGAAGAGGAGAGGGTGATGCAGCAATAGTAGCGTCAGTATTTCCCTCAGTTTTTGAGAACCAAGGTATCAATCCAGTAGGAGGCTCCTCAAAAGTCCCAGGCACCTACACAAACAAACTGAGAACTCACAACCAACGCAATAAAGGGGTTGTCAATCCCTTCATGACCACTTGCGAAAGTGAGATCTAATAATAAAGATAGTAAGATAAGATAGATATATTTTTGGTATTTTATAATATAGATGCAAAAAGTAAAGATGCAAATAAAAGTAGATTGAAAGAAAATATGATAAGAGATATACCTAGGGGCCATAGGTTTCACTAGAGGCTTCTCTCAAGATAGCATATGTATTACGGTGGGTGAACAAATTACTGTCGAGCAATTGATAGAAAAGCACATAGTTATGAGATTATCTAGGCATGATCATGTATATAGGCATCACGTCCATAAAAAGTAGACCGACTCCTGCCTGCATCTACTACTATTACTCCACACATCGACCGACTCCTGTCTGCATCTAGAGTATTAAGTTCATAAGAAAAGAGTAACGCATTAAGCAAGATGACATGATGTAGAGGGATAAACTCAAGCAATATGATATAAACCCTAGCTTGTTATCCTCGATGGCAACAATACAATACGTGCCTTGCAACCCTTTCTGTCACTGGGTAAGGACACCGCAAGATTGAACCCAAAGCTAAGCACTTCTCCCATGGCAAGAAAGATCAATCTAGTAGGCCAAACCAAACTGATAATTCGAAGAGACTTGCAAAGATAACTGAATCATACATAAAAGAATTCAGAGAAGATTCAAATATTATTCATAGATAAACTTGATCATAAACCCACAATTCATCGGATCTCGACAAACACACCGCAAAAAGAGTTTACATCAAATAGATCTCCACAAGAGAGGGGAGAACATTGTATTGAGATCCAAAAAGAGAGAAGAAGCCATCTAGCTAATAAGTATGGACCCGTAGGTTTGTGGTAAACTACTAACAACTCATCGGAGGGGCAAGGATGTTGATGTAGAAGCCCTCCATGGTCGATTCCCCCTCAGGCAGAGTGCCGCCGAAGGCTCCAAGATGGGATCTTGCGGATACAAAAGGTTACGGTGGTGGAAATTGTGTTTCGTGGTGCCCCTGGATGTTTTCGGGGTACGTAGGTATATATAGGAGGAAGAAGTACGTCGGTGGCCGCCCGAGGGGCCCCCGAGACAGGGGGGCGCCCTACAGGCGGGGCGGCCTCCTATCTCGTGGGGGCCTCGGTTGCTTCTTGACTTGCACTCCAAGTCCTCTGGATCACGTTCGTTCCAAAAATCACGCTCCCGAAGGTTTCATTCCGTTTGGACTCCGTTTGATATTCCTTTTCTTCGAAATACTGAGATAGGCAAAAAAACAGCAATATGGGCTGGGCCTCCGGTTAGTAGGTTAGTCCCAAAAATGATATAAATGTGTAAAATAATGCCCATAAACATCCAAAAGGGGTAATATAATAGCATGGAACAATAAAAAAATTAGATACGTTGGAGACGTATCAGATACGTTGGAGACGTATCACCATGCTCTGTAGCCCAAAGTAGGAGAGAGGATTGCAAGTATCAGACTTCGACCTACTGGCTGGAGTTTCCCCCGTCAGGCACCCATCTGGTTCAAGCCATCAGCCGATCTCCACAGCTTAATAAATAGTAACGTCTAACTGAGCCAGTTAGTTAGATGCGTACACTTGGTGTAGTAGGATCTTTATTTAGTTTGATGCATACAGTTGTTCTTTTTTGGTAGCCCTTTCGTAATAATGGCTGATGTTTGGTTTGGAAGAGAGAGCTGCGTTTTCACTCTTCTGGCCTGCTTACTGCTTCTGTTGCACCCCCAGCCCTGGTTGCTGCTGCTGCTGTTTTCAACGTACAATCAGTAGTATATTTGTCTATTGGTTGAGTAAATGTGTTGTTAGAACGACAAACACAATGTTTTGGAAGTCGTTGCACGGTACGATCCTTAGTACCCCGTACCGTACGTAACGCATACTATTTTTCGTACGAAACACATTTTCCACATGTTGATAACATGCAACCCACTGATGAAGGCCAAATAGAGGAGCCCATAATTAACTGGAAGGGAGGCTCTCACATGAATCCGGCCCAGGTACATGCTCATGGTCCCCTAAACATAAATAAGTAAATAAATAAATAAAGCTAAATTCTCATGCACCAGTTCTTTAAATTCATGATTTAACAGGAGGATATTATTTCCTATGATAGTGTCATTACATTTAGTCGATATTAGTCTTAGGCAAAGATAGTGACCAGTCTTCTTTCTCCCAGCATTTTCTTCCTACAACCAGCGGACCCATGCAAATCGTAGTCAATGTCCTAAATAGTTCCGGTCCATTTTTATTTTTCAATAGGAATGTCCAACCCAGCCCAACACATTGGCGACAGCACTTTATCCTTTGCCTTGGTGCGCTCTCCGTGGCGCCGCCATCCGGCCCTGTCAACATAGGTTTTTTTGAAACGGTCCCTATCAACATAGTGCATCGGGAGAGAACTGTAGTTGTGAGTATGACAGTACGGACCCACTAGGTCCACTCCTGAACACAAGCAAGCGCCTCTTTTACTGCTCAGATGCACCCGTCGTTTTTTTACTCTAATCCACCCTGCTGATATCCGGGACCCACATCATTTTTAATGTGTAGTCAATTAACGACAGAATTGCACAACTTTTTTTGAGTAGTAATTCAGAGGAGCAGGCTATAAACTGGGTTGTGCGGTCTCTGTGGCCCGTCTAACAACATGACTAGCCCAGCAGGTTTTTCTTTGGGAAAATAAGTAGCCCAGTATTTCTTTTTGAAGAATACCCAAGCTAGGCCTATTTTTTTTTCTTCGACTTAGTGGGCTCCAAATCTTTCAAGACGAGGAGGGATGCATTCCGGCCTGGCCAAAGAGTATGGTCAGTGTCTGTTAAAAGTAATATCAAAGGGGTTGAAAATTCCAAAAAAATTATAGCAAATGGGATATTAGTTTTTTTTGTTTTTGTTCTTCACTGATATTTTATAGTATTTCATTGGATTTAACATGACATAGTATTTATTTTTAAATTTGTTTTAGTATGGCTACTAATTTTTGGATTAAGAATATTTTGTTCCCCAGCAAAAATTTGTGAATTTTCAAAATTTTGCACATATTTAGTTAATTTTTTAACCCTGGTATTGACCAGAATATGGGCAGCAATTCTAAAAATGGAAAACAGGCTGTAATAAATTCCATATGAATTAGAAAATGAGTAAAAATTATCAAAATAATAGCAAATGGGTTGTACACGCCATAGATTTCGAGGCTGACTTGTTTACGCAAGGCTTTGTCAGTCAACACACGATTCTAGCAGCAGTGACTGTTGGATGTCCATCCAACGGCCGACGTGCTTCTTCAATCTCCGGTCTTCCTACTCTAGCCGCCTAAACTAGCGCCGGCGGGACTGCCTGCTCCCTCCTCTTGTGGCCCGCTGTGATGCCGCGCGGGCTTCCCCGGCCCACCCTACTCCCTCCGCTGGCCTAGTCGCACATAATCAACTGCCTCCTTATTACGTGAAAAAATGATTCCTCCCACTGACATCTGGGGCGCACCGGTTGGGAGGCTGACCTGTGGGCCTACTAAGTTGACGAGTACGCAGGGCTTGTCAACTTAGTCAACAAAAGATTGTAGCAGCAGTAACCATTGGATTTGAATCGAACGGTCCTACTGCTTCTTCAAGTGCTGCTCTTCTTGCACTAGCCGCCCAAACCAGCGCCAGCGAGACCGCCTACTCCTGCCTCCAGTGGTCGGCTGTGCTGCCGTTGAGGCCTCACCGCCCCCTACTACTCCCACCACTAGACAGGCCCTACGACGACGGCACCCTCACACCGCAGCCGAACCAGTGAACCCTCGTACTCCTCTCCAGGTGGGCATCCACTGCCGCTTCTTCCCCGGCTCCGCGTCGTCCCCTTCCTAGGCCTCGTCGTCGTCCACCGCCCTGGTGCTCTCGGTGCCGTGTGGTCAATGTGGTCATGGAACGACTTCGATCGGACGTGGACTGTACGTGGAGAGGCTGACAGCTGGGGCCATGGCCGCACACAAGGAAATGCCTCCTTATTACGCGCAAAATAATGATTCCTCCAGCTGACATCTGGGACCCACCGGAGGTGCCTCTGTATTTCATGAAAAAACGTTCCCCCCGCTGACAGGTCGGACCCACCAGCTATATCTTCGCACACAAAGAAGTGTCTCCTTATTACGCACAAAAAAATGAATACCCCCTGCTAGCTGGGACCCACCGTAGTGGGTGGCTGACTTGTGGGCCTAGTAAGTTGACGGGGACGGAGGGCTTTGTCAACTTAGTCAATACTCCAGTGACCGTATGATGTCCATCCAAGGGCCATAGTGCTTCTTCAACCTCTGGTCTTCTTGCTCCAGCCACCCAAAGCAGCGCCGGTCGTGCTGCCTGCTCCTGCCTCCCGTGGACGACTGTGCTGCCGCGGAGGCCTCACCGCCCCCATACTACTCCCACCGCTGGCCAGGCCATCCCTCTACTCACCCACACCCACTATTATTCTGCGGCGACGGCAGCCTCACACCACAGACGAACCAGTGAACCCTCGTACTCCTCTCCGCGTGGGCATCCCCTGCCGTGTATTCCCCGGCTCCGCGTCGTCCCCTTCCTAGGCCTCGCCGTCGTCCACCGCCGTGGTGCTCTCGACACGGCGTGGTCAATGTGGTCAAGGAACGACTTCCATCGTACGTGGACTGTACGTGGAGAGGCTGACAGCTGGGTCCACGGCCACAGCAAGGATGTGCCTCCTTATTACGCAAAAAATAATGATACCTCCACCTGACAGCAGGGACCCACCGGACGAGCCACTGTATTTTGCGAAAAAATGTTTCCCCCCTGACTGTTGGGACCCACCAGCTACATCTTCGCACGCAAGGAAGTGTGTCCGGAAAAATAAACAATTCCCCCCTTACTGCTGGGACCCACCAGCTACATCTTCACACGCAAGGAAGTGCCTGACAGTCGGGACCCACCTGGTCGAAGCGTACGTAGTGTTCTCATTATGGTCGCGAACGTGTATGTACATACTAGTGGATCTAGAGGCGCGCACGTGTTGTAGTAGAGGCGTGCACATAGCATGTACATGTACGTACAACGGCCAGGGTGCAAGAAAGTAAATACGGCTGTCGGTGTCAAAATCGGCGGATCTCGGGTAGGGGGTCCCGAACTGTGCGTCTAAGGCTAATGGTAACAGGAGGCGGGGGACACAATGTTTACCCAGGTTCGGGCCCTCTCGATGGAGGTAATACCCTACTTCCTGCTTGATTGATCTTGATGATATGAGTATTACAAGAGTTGATCTACCACGAGATCATAGAGGCTAAACCCTAGAAGCTAGCCTATGATTATGATTGTTCTCCTCCTATGGACTAAACCCTCCGGTTTATATAGACATCAGAGGGGGCTAGGGTTACACAGAGTCAGTTACAGAGAAGGAGATCTACATATCCGAATTTCCAAGCTTGCCATCCACGCAAAGGAGAGTCCCACCTGGACACGGGACAAAGTCTTCAATTGTATCTTCATAGTCCAACAGTCCGGCCACAGTATATAGTCCGGCTATCCGAGGACCCCCTAATCCAGGACTCCCTCAGTAGCCCCTGAACCAAGCTTCAATTACGATGAGTCCGGCGCGCAGATTGTCTTCGGCATTGCAAGGCGGGTTCCTTCTCCGAATACTCTATAGAAGATTTTTAACATAAGGATCGTGTCCGGCTCTGCAAAACAAATTCCACATACAACCATAGAGAGTACAATATTCCACAAATTTAATATGCTAACAACTTTTCACAGCGTGACATCACGCCACGGCCCGGTCATTATTCGAACCGTTTTTCTCAACCAGCTGCTGCACATATTGCGAGGCGGTTTCCTTGGCACGTCTTGTCGAAGCAGAGATCGTGTCCCCTTATCATGGGATTCTCATCAATACGGGTGTGGGTAACCCAACCGCGCCATCAATCGCGGCGTTTGGGGAATAAGCGATTTTTACGGGGCAAGTAGGGAGGCGCACAGTTTCTACTGCCTTTATAAAGACATAAGGATTCCCCCTTTTCACCCATGCCTTCTTCTTCCCCTGCTCATCCATTCTTGCACGCTCGAGCTCCAGCGCCCAAGTTCTCAGCTTCTCCGTAAAGCCATTCCAAACATGTCCAGAGCGGGAGGCAAGTGGATGGTCTCCTCCGTTACATAGGAGGACATTACGAAGCTCCGGCAAGCCAGATACCTGGCCGTAAACATCACGCACCGGCTCCTGGACGCAGGGCAGATCGTCCCTACTCTGAAACCCCACGAGAGGGTTGTATTCCTTGCTTACTTCGTCCGCGGACTAGGATTCCCCCTCCAACCATTTGTCCGCGGGCTCATGTTCTAGTACGGGCTAGACTTCCATGATCTGGCCCCCAATTTTATCCTCAACATCTCGGCGTTTATCGTCGTGTGCGAGGCCTTCCCCCGCATCAAGCCCCACTTCGGCATGTGGCTGAAGACCTTCAACGTGAAGCTGAAGGTGGTGGTCGGCCAGCAAGCGGAGTGCGGAGGCGCCATGGTGGTCAAGATGCCCAACGTCACCTGGCTCGAAGGCTCCTATGTGGAGACCATAAAGGGGTGGCAAGCGGGGTGGTTTTATATCACCGAGCCGCGCGATGCCAACTGGGCGGCGGCCCCCAAATTTTGATCTGACATCCCCATGCGGCTCACCTCCTGGAAAGAGAAGGGCTTAGCCTAGGGTTCATCGATGGAGCTGACCGGACTCCAGACCTGTATCAAAAATATGATAAGCAAGAAAATCAAGCTTGTCAACGTGGTCCAGGTCATGCTCTTCTGTCGAATTCTTCCGTGTCAAAGACGGGCTTTCAATATGTGGGAGTTCGACCCGGTCGAACACTAGACGCTGCGAGAGCTCTTCGACACGACGCACAAAGACGTCTGGAAGGTGCTGTTCAAGGCCGCCAAGGTACCTCCTCCCATTACCGAGGATCGCGGACTTAGCGCAAAGCGCCCCGCCAATCCGGTAAGCTCTTTATATTTTACAAGATGTTCCTTTCCCTAGTATATTCGTGGGAGGAATCTAAGCCTCCAAACCAATTTAACAGGACTGGGTAGCGACAGCGGAGCGGATCGACTGTCCAGCTCCACTACCTGAAGATCCAGCAACGAATCTCTTAACTGAGATGTTGTTTCCGGTGCCCTATGAGGTGCCGGAGAAGAAGGCCGAGAAGAAGGCCACAGGGACCAGGAAAGGACTCCGGCGCAAGGTTGTATCGGACTCATCGTCCGATAACACCAAGGCGCGCTCCTCCAACGAAAACAAGGAGGAGGAAGAGGAAAGTCCTCCCCCCCAACCAGGGGGGGGAGGGGGGGAAGAAAAGCAAGGCCGCCCCGTCTGGGGAGGTCGAAGGGTCCAAGAAGGGAAAGACCCTCCCTCCGCACCACTCCACAACAGCCGCCTATAGCGATGAGGAGTGTTTGCCCAGGGACAAGCCCCTGGCGAAGTCGTAAGTATCCGGACACTATAATACTTCTGGTATGTTTTGCTTTATTGCTTCTTATCATGTCAAATATGATCGTGCAGTCCGTCCAAAGCCCACATCGATGTATCCTCCTCAGATGGGTCTTTGGGCTAGTCGGCGATGAATAGCGATTCACTCTCGACGGCCACCTTCCCCCGGTCCGCGGACGACACCGAGGTGTTGTCTCAGAGGATATCGGACCAAGGGGAGACAGTTCTGGAGACGCCCCAAGGTGAAATCCCAGACGCCGGGCATATGGGGGGGAAGACCCCCATGGATTCTGATGATGGTGGCCGCAGCAAGTTTGGCCCCCAGCCGAATACTGCGCCGGAACCTCTAATGGTTCCGGATTCAGGCAGGCAGCCCCTCACTAAGGGGGGTGAGCCGCCTGTGCGGATGACCTTTGTCCATCCAGAGGCATCGGACAACTTGCTGGAAGTGCTTCAGGGCGCTTCCATTGATGAAGAACACCGTACTCTTATGATTATGGTGATTGAGAAGGTCCGATTCACCAAAAGCGGATTGACCGAAGCCTGCGCCAGCCTCCTAACAGGCTTTGAGGTAAGTAATAAAATTGTAAGTAAGTGTCACAATGTAGACAGTAGCCCCTGATGCTCTGTTTAGTGTTCGGAAAGAAAGGCCGAACAAAGGATCAAATAAAATCTGCAGGAGTCTAATCGGAATATGTCTATGCGAATAAGCAGGCGTTACTGCTGGCCATTGTCGCTCGTACTGCGGAGGTCTCCGGACTAAACCGGGACCTGGAGCGGACCGAGGAAGAGCTCGGCCTCGTGAAGAGGTAGCCCGAGGAAAACAAAGGTACACAATACCCCGTCTGTATATTTATAAAGAAAAGATTGTTGACGCTAATAGGAGCATCATGAATTTGAATAGGGGCCACAACCAAAGTGGCAGCCCTTAAGAAGGCGCTGACCGAGGCCGAAGACAAAGCGGCCAAGGAACACGCCGAGCGTGAGAAACAAGAGGCCCGAGCCGACGAGGTCTAGCAAGAGCTCCAGGATTTTGTCACAAAATACGAGTCCTTGGAGCGTGACTCTAAGATGCAAGAGTCCGAGCTTGCGAAGGCCCTCCAGAGCGCACAATATGCCAAGGTCGAAGCCCAAAAGGCCCTCCAGGAGATTCAGGCATCCAAGAAGATAGCGGCGAGTAAGGCATTCATTATGCAAAGCAAGCATGTGAAGGAGCCTTTCCTTTTATTCACTTGAATTCGGAGCTCTCTAGGAGCGTTCGCAGATCTGCCGTGCAGCATATCGGATGCCGCGGAGTTCTACCGGGCCAAAGAAGGGAGCTCAACGAAGAAGGTGTTCTGGTCTCAATATACTGGGACCGAACATCCGATGCCCTTGAGCGACCAGCTGAAGCAACTGGTCGAATTGCACAAGGCGGCCAAACTGGCCATGAAGGACCTTATAGTCCGGATGTGGCCTGCCGAGCCCTTGCCTAGCAGCTACTTTGGCCTCGTGAAGCGGCTTGTAAATGGCTGCCCGCGGCTTGAAGTCATAAAGCGGTCATTCTGTATTGAAGGTGCGCGTAGGGCCTTCACCCACGCAAAAGTGCACTGGGCGAAGATGGATGCCGAGAAGCTGGTGACGGAGGGGCCGCCGAAGGGCAAGGAGCACCGCCACCTCGAAAAGTATTATGACGGTGTCCTGAAGGGCGCCCGCCTTGTGGCGGAGGAATGTGCTAAGGATGTAATATTTGAATGAATGTAGTCATTTGATCCTATAATATGAAAACGAGTTCATGTGCACTATATAACGCTTGTTTATTTAAAATATTACCTTCTGTGCGACCGTTTATAAAATCTAAGAGTTGGCCAGTCGTCGGCTTCTGCCCCCATGTAACCAGTACTGGGGTGTTCGGGATAAATCTAAACACTCTTTATCCAAATTTTTGGTCCTTTAAGGAGGTGTTTAGCGTAATGAACAAGGCAATCGGACTATACAGCTTTATCACTCTCACTTAGCCATAGAAGTCTATAATTTTAAATTTTGTCGTAGCCCCTAGTATTCAGAAGGCCGAACTTGGGGCGCTATACACGCCTAAATCGGACAAGGCCAATTCCTCGCCCAAAGCGGAAAAAATCTTTAAGGATTTGAGACCTCTCGAACAGCGATCAGCTCTCGCCGCATCATGACCTCAGTTTTCGGCTTTCTCTACCGTGGTGCTTGTCTGGAAGAACCAGGACACAATTGCAGTAGTTCTCCCTGTGCCACCTTAGCCGATGTAGCGGAACGTAAGGCAGCAAAACATGGGAGCCAGGGAAACCCAACTATTGACCCAAGACATGATTCGGAGCTGATGCATATAATGCTATAAGTTCGGGGTGTCGTACTGTCGAAAGTGTTCGGACTTTTCTTGCCGTGTTATGGGGTACACTGAAGCCCCTGGCGGTTTGAACGTTCCAGAATGTACGGGTGCAATTTGTAATAAATAAGCAGTCAAGGAAAAAGATAAAGAAATGTAAAAATAAGCTAACGATGTACATTATTTGCCATTGTTATTTGAATAATATGTCAAGGCGTATGTATACGAGTAGTGTGATAAGCAAAATAGGACTATTTGACATGTCCTGACCAAAGGCAAGCTGCGTGTGGGTATGTAAAAACAGGTATTGCGATCATTATTAGATACCACCTGGAGATTCCCTTGTACATCAAAGTTTCTTGCCTCCTTGGTGTTTCCGTCCCGTGATGGGTTCGATAACCGGATTATCGGAAGAGCCTCAAGAAGTGAAGGACCTGAAAGAAAGAAAAGGGGGAAAGTGTATGGGTCCTGGGGTGGTTGAGCCGCATTGTAGCTGTGCCTCCGCCTATGCCCATGGTATTTTAAGTGCGTAATTATGTATGTGTTGTACAAATTTCACCGCTTGACTGGGACTAGGACAGAGGCCGGATTGCTAGGCAAGCTCAGGATGATCCTGCTGCAGAGTACTTCGGACTCGCTTGGCGGTGTCCGGGGGCTTTATTACCGAGTTAGAGATCTTCCTAAGAAGGCTGCTCTGTACTTCTGCTGCGAGGGCCGTAGTGTGCTCCTCTTTACGGAAGGACCGCTCTGTGTTTCCATTGACTATTATAACCCTGCGAGGTCCGGGCATCTTGTGCTTGAGATTAGCGTAATGTGGCACCGCATTGAATCGACCAAATGCGGTTCGTCCTAGTAGTGCATGATAGCCACTATGGAAAGGGACGATATCGAAGATTAACTCCTCGCTTCGGAAGTTGTCCGGGGATCCGAAGACCACTTCCAGCGTGATTGAGCCTGTGCAACAGGCCTCTACACCTGGTATGACACCTTTAAAGGTGGTTTTGGTTGGTTTGATCCTTGAGGGGTTGATGCCCATTTTGCGCACTGTATCCTGATAGAGCAGGTTTAGGCTGCTACCACCGTCTATAAGGACTCTTGTAAGGTGGAATCCGTTAATGATGGGGTCAAGGACCAACGTAGCCGAACTGCCATGACGGATACTGGTCGGATGGTCCCTGCGATCGAACATGATCGAACAAGAAGACCATGGGTTGAACTTTGGGGTGACTAGCTCCATCGCGTAGACGTCCCTTAGTGCACGCTTCCATTCCCACTTGGGAATATGGGTTGCGTATATCATGCTTACCGCTTTCACTTGGGGAGGAAATTTCTTCTGTCCTCCTGTGTTCGGCGGTCGGGGCTCCTCGTCGTCGTCGCTATGCAACCCCTTCTCTTTGTTTTCAGCATTCAACTTGCCGTCCTGTTTGAACACCCAGCATTCTTTATTGGTGTGGTTAGCTGGTTTATCGGGGTTGCCGTGAATTTGACACGAGCGATCGAGTATGCGGTCCAGACTGGACGGGCCCGGGTTGTTTCTTTTGAATGGCTTTTTCCGCTGACCGGACCTAGAGCCACTGAATTTGGCATTGACTGTCTTGTCTTCGGTGTTGTCGCCATTGTTGCGATGCTTATGTCTGTTGCGTCGGGGCTTGCTGTTGTTATCTCTGGCATCTGAAGTGCCAGGATTTCTTGATGTGTTGTTGCTGCGAGCTAGCCAGCTATCCTTTCCCACACAAAAGAGAGTCATGAGTGTCGTGAGGGCTGCCATGGACTTCGGCTTCTCTTGGTCGAGGTGTCGGGCGAGCCACTCGTCGCGGATGTTATGCTTAAAGGCCGCTAGGGCTTCGGCATCCGGACAATCGACAATTTGGTTCTTTTTAGTTAGGAACCAAGTCCAGAATTTCCTGGCTGATTCTCCGGGCTGTTGGGTTATGTGACTTAAGTCTTCAGCATTCGGGGGTCGCACATAAGTGCCCTGGAAGTTGTCAAGGAATGTGTGTTCTAGGTTCTCCCAACTGCCAATGGAGGTTGTCGACAGGCTTATTCAGCCAATGCCGAGCCGGTCCTTTGAGTTTTAGTGCGAGGTACTTGATGGCATGTAGATCATCACCGCGGGCCATGTGAATGTGGAGAAGGAAATCTTCAATCCATACCGCAGGGTCTGTTGTACCATCATATGATTCCATGTTCATGGGTTTAAACCCTTCTGGGAATTCTTGATCCATTACTTCATGAGTGAAACATAGGGGGTGTGCGGTGCCTCTATGTCGGGTTATATCACAACGCAGTTCAAATGAGTCTGGTCTGTTGTATTCGGCCCGAACAGATTTGCTTTTAGTATATCCGGCGTGACGGTCATGGTCACACGTTGGGACGCTCCCTGTGATCCGTAGATCGATCTTGACTATCCTGCTTTGTTCTCCAATACGTCTCGCAGGTCCTGCGTGTAGCCCCGAGCCTTAGTGTTTTTGTTTGATTGGCGACGATGTGCGGGCAGGTATTCGGGCTAATACGCCGCTTTGTCTCGGCCACGAGGTGGCCAGTCAGCCGCATACTGCGCTGATAGTGTAGGCTTTAATGCCCCCTCCTCAAGTTGAGGTAGCAACCTGCACTTTGGGTAACTTTTGGTTGGGCGCTCGAGTCCTTATTCCTCGGCTGCTAGGACCTCAGTCCATCTATCAGTTAGTAGATCTTGTTAGCTTGAAGCTGCTGTTGCTTTTTCTTCAGGCTTTTTGAAGTGGCTATAAGCCGGCGCTTGAAGCGCTCCTGCTCGACGGGATCCTCAAGCACGATGAATTCTTTGTCGCCGAGGCTCGCCTCGTCTTCGGAGAGGGGCATGTAATTGTCATCCTCTGATTCTCCATCTGTTGCCTGTTCCTTCGGGCTAGCTTGCCCATCCTCCCGTTCGGCCCGCTCGAAGCTTGGCTGGGCGGGATTGTTTTCGTCCTCGGCATTATCCGGAGTACTATTGTCTCTCGTGCCAGTATCGCTATTTTTCCTATGGCGGGGCTTGGAGCGGCGCCTATGATGATGGTGCTTTGATTGCTTCTCAAGGGGATTATCCTCCGTTGCCTCATCACCATCGCCTTCTTTGGGTGTGTCCACCATATAAATATATAATATTATGAGGTGGTTGTCCAGCGCCCTGTGGGCGGTGGTTCCTGTTCTTCTCCTGCATCGTCATCCATACCGTTGATGTCTTCGGAGTCGAAGTCAAGCATGTCGGTTAAGTCATCGACAGTGGCTATTAAGTGGGTGGTGGGTGGGGAACGAATTTCTTCGTCGTCCGCTTCCCACTCGAGTCAGACATAGTTCGGCCATGAGTCTCCTGACAGGGAGAGAGATTTCAGCGAATTTAGTACGTCGCCCAAGGGCGAGTGCTGAAAGATATCCGTGGAGGCAAACTCCATGATCGGTGCCCAATCAGATTTGATAGGCACAGATGTGCGTGGTTTGGAACATATGGCCGGAGACGAGTCCGAGGGTCCGGTGACACAGATCTCTTTGGAGGTGAAGTCTATGTTCGGCTCTAGCGCCGATGAGTGTGCGGCCTCCGTGGCGGGGTCTATCCACCCGTCCTCGGATGGCGAGATCTGCTCCGGATGTAAGGCCAGGGCAGCTGCGGGTGCGTTCTCCTGAACACCGTCTGATGGCAGATCTAAGTCATGCTCATCGTGACTGTACGGCGCAGCGGTCATGGGCTCGAATTTGTCAAAGATCAAGTCTCCGTTGATGTCGGCAGTGTAGTTCAAGCTTCCAAACCTGACCTGATGGCCAGGGGCGTAGCTATCGATCTGCTCCAGATGGCCAAGCGAGTTAGCCCGCGAAGATCTATCCGGGAAGGAAAACCTCACCCTAGATCGCATCGTTGTAGATGATTGAACGAGCCATCAAGCCTTATCGTGACGACAAAGTGGGACTCTCAATGAAAGCACCAATGTCGGTGTCAAAACCGGCAGATCTCGGGTAGGGGGTCCCGAACTGTGCGTCTAATGCTAATGGTAATAGGAGGCGGGGTACACAATGTTTACCCAGGTTCGGGCCCTCTCGATGGAGGTAATACCCTACTTCATGCTTGATTGATCTTGATGATATGAGTATTACAAGAGTTGATCTACCACGAGATCGTAGAGGCTAAACCCTAGAACCTAGCCTATGATTATGATTGTTCTCCTCCTACGGACTAAACCCTCCGGTTTATATAGACACTAGAGGGGGCTAGGGTTACACAGAGTCGGTTATAGAGAAGGACATCTACATATCTGAATTGCCAAGCTTGCCATCCACGCAAAGGAGAGTCCCACCCGAACACGGGACGAAGTCTTCAATTGTATCTTCATAGTCGAATAGTCTGGCCATAGTATATAGTCCGGCTGTCCGAGGACCCCCTAATCCAGGACTCCCTCAATGACCACGTACATACATACGGGCGGGGTCTCGAACGCCTACTCACGCATACGTCCGGCCAGAGCTTATGTACATGGCTGGGTCAGAACGAAGAAACTGCATCGTCGTCATGTTCATGGGGAGGCAACGGAATGCATCATGTTCATCGGGAAGCAACAAAATGCGTCTTGTTCATCGGGAGGCAACAGAACGCGTGGGAGCCAACCGGCTTGGATGGAACAGGCGATGGAAACGAGGCATGGCGTACCGCAGAATGGAGGAAACGCCCTTGTGTTCGACTGGCCACGTTCGAAACGGGATCCTGTTCATTTGGAGGGGTCTGGCGTACCGCAAAACGGAGGAAACGGACTTGTGTTGGACCTCCTACGGTCGAAACGGGTCCTGTTGATCGAGAGGGGTGTGGCGTACCGCAAAACAGATGAAACGGACTTGTGTTGGAGCACTACAATCGAAACGGGGGTCTTGTTCATCGGGGGGGTGTGGCGTACCGCAAAACGGGACTCCACGGGATATTGTTCATCTCCACTGTCGACCTCCTCCAGCCTCCACGGGCTAGTGTTCATCCACCATCGACCTCCTCCAGCCTCCACCTGCGACTGTTCATCCACGAGCTCCTGTTCATGTAGCCTCCACCGCGCGCTACTCCACCGGCTACTGTTCAACCACCCCTCTCCACGGGCTCCTGTTCAACCACCCCTCCACGGGCTACTGTTCATCCATCCCTCCACCGTCTACTGTTCATCCAGCCCTCCACGGAGTCGTCCTGTTCATCCATCCCTCCACGTGGTCCTGTTCATCCAGCCCCAACCGGCTCAATCGATCGAGGTCATGTTCATCCAGAGGCAACGCCATGGGGTCCTATTCATCCACCCCCACTGCTCACTGTTCATCCAACCCCCCCCCCCCCCGCAACACTCACTGTTCATCCAGAGGCAGCATCGATCGGTTTCAGATAGCAGCAGCGAAGGAATCGCTCGATCGGGTTCAGTAACGCGTAGCCTGCAGTGCAATCGCTCGGGTTCAATTAGAGCCCAATGCCTCGCTCGGGTTCAGTTAGAGCCAAAGCCTCGCACACACGCGGGTACATGTATGAGAGAAATGCGCATTGCTCGGACCCGACCTCCCATCGTAACCGAGAACTCGCCGAAATTTTCCTTGCCCTTGCTTCTACCACGGTTTTTTCCGTCATGGACGGCCCAAAGAATGTCATGCATCTGCATCTCCGGCCCGCCCAGGACGAAAAGCGCATTTCTTGTCATGATTTTTTGTCATAGAAGTAGGAGCCCACCACATCTATGATGATACCGGGTTTTGTCACAATTATCATCATAGAAGTGTCATAAGTATGACAAAAAAATTCGTTCGGCCCAAAGTGTCACGGATGTGTCTTTTTTGTAGTAATGAGGCCTGTCGCACAGGCCGCGTTCGTCTTTGCAGTATTCGCACATACCAAATTCCTTTTCATCGTCAAACATTTCCTATGTTCATAGTTGAAACATTAATTAAAATCGACCGAAGGCAACTGCCAGGAAACTCAACACACAGATCACTATTACTCAATATGCAACGGGTTGACTTTAGGTTTGTCGAGTCTTCCTTCCTAAACTCTCATCTCACGTATATGGTGGGCACTCCTTCTCTAATATTGCGACTGTTGGTGATGGTCTCTACTCCTCCTTTTCCTAGTGCATTACAAATATCTAGCACAAGGAAAAGAAGGAGAAGCGACCCCCACGACAACAGTCGGCTTTCTTCTTCTCTCATATATTGTGGACACTCCCTCACCGATTTTGCGACCGTCGATGATGGTCACTACTCGTTCTTCCCCTAGTGCATAACAAAGGTCTAGCACAAAGAGAAGAAGGAAAAGCGACCCACACGACAGCAGTCGGCATTCTTCTCTAATATATGGTGGAGACTCTCCCTCACCAATTTTTTGACAGTCATGTATGGAGCCCAGACAGACTTAAAGTCAACTCGAACTGTCATTTAATTCTCTTTCTAACAAATCTGGGGCACTCGATATTTCCTACATATTCTAGCTCAAGTCATGCTTAAATTCACGGAAAAATCTGGCATGACCTTTGCTAAAATAGGACATATCGAGAGCCTGAAATTTGCCAGAACGAAAATGAATCAACTCTCCGGCAAAACATAGGTCACTCGGAAATGAATGAACACTTCACACATGAGCATAAACTGGTGCTCAGTGCATTTCAATGGTTCAATATTGATAAAAAACATTTCAATATATCTTATAATCCGAACATTTCATTTGATTAAGAAGCATAACTAAATACCCTAGTTCGGATGTAGAGGAAGGTGGAGAAGGAGGAGGTGGACTTTTAGCTCATCGACTCGGGTGTAGAGGAAGTGGAGGTAGCTCGGATGATGATCACTCCAAGGAGACACGACTAAGCCTGCATATTCCACCGAGTAAAATTTTAATTAGATCATCAAATCTCATATAGCATTCTTTGATGACAAAGTGATAATGACATAAATTCAATTAGTTCTATTAATTCAACTAATTCAACTAAGCACTTACTCAAAATAAACTAATTTTATTTATTTTATTACTAAATATAAACTAGTTCTATAGTAAAATTTTAATTAGATCATCAAATCTCGTATACCTAAATTTTCTAACTAAAAATAAACTAGTTATATTAATTCAACTAGTTCAACTAAGCACTTACTATAAATAAAAATAATTAATTTTAATAATAATTCAACTAAGCACTTACTAATTCAACTAAGAACATTAATAAAAAAATAACTAGTTGGGAGGGAGGAGAAGGGAGGAGGGGGAGGGAGGAGGGGGTGGGCCGGAGGAGGAGAGAGGAGGAGGGGGAGGAGGGAGGAGGGGGCGGGCCGGAGGAGGTGGAGGAGGGCTACCAGAGGAGGAGGGAGGAGGGGGCGGTCGGAGGACGAGGGAGGGGCGCGATAGGGAGGAGGGAGGAGAGAGGAGGAGGGGGGAGAGAAGGAGGGGCTACCTTAGTGGAGGAGGTGCATGACATCGGTGACGGCGGACAACGACAACTACAGGAGCGGCGGCGGTGGCGGACGACGGGGGCCGAGGTGCGGGGGGGGGGGGGGGGTGAGAGTGGAGAGGGAGGGTGGGGGCAGCCGGTCAGAGGAGATAGGTCATGTTTAGCAGTAGCGCGTATTAGGATAACACACTACAACTAAATTCCCCTAGCAGTAGCGCATATACATAACAGGCGCTGCTACTATTCCTAGTCTGGCGGCTACGTCGTGGTAATATTAGTAGTAGCGTTGTTTTTCACTAGCACGCTACTGCTATGCTTATATCTGTAGCGCGGTTTTCGCAGGTGCGCTACTGCTAAATAGTAGTAGCGCCTATTTTTGGGACGCGCTGCTGGTAAGATTCTGTGTATAAGGTTTTCCCTAGTAGTGAAGAGACTCTTTGTTATTTGGTTGCAGGGTTGTTTGAGAGAGACCATCTTCATCCTATGCCTCCCACGAATTGATAAACCTTAGGTCATCCACTTGAGGGAAATTTGCTACTGTCCTACAATCCTCAGCACTTGGTCGCCCAACAACATCTACAAGAAGAAGGTTGCATAGTAGACATCAGAGAGGCACATGACTACTTTGCACTAGATGAACCTCTGTGGGGTCGAGGATGTGCGGTTAATTTGCGATGCACATGTGCCACATCAAATTTGTGATTTGGTTATTTAAATATCACACCACATCGTTTTCACACACACACACACAAACACACAAACACATATATCGGGCCACCCGCAGGTGTGGTTCGTATGTGGTCTCACCCATCTAACGCCAGAAGAACACATTTGTGGGCCTGCACATGGTCCACATTTGATCGGAAGCAGGGGGTTGACCATGATGTACTCCTTTCGGTTCTGTGTACCGGTAGGCTGAGATGTCACACCTAGCTATTTGGGGGCATGCGTTCATAGCTAGGATTCCCCTCCCGCCAACACGAAGTGTGTGTGTGTGTGTGTGTGTGTGTGTGTGTGTGTGCGTGTGTGTGTGTGTGTGTGTGTGTTTGTGTGGGGGGGAGGGGGCTAGCAGTAATAACATTTGTGCATTGGGTATTTGAACATCAAACCACCCTTTTCATACATTTATTTGGTCCACATGCAAGTTTGTTCGTGTTCTGACCCTTTCCCGCATTTTTTCGCCAAATTTATAAACAGCAGACGAGTCGGACATAGCAACCATCTGTGATCAGGTACGAAACAGACATTGTTCCCTAGGACTACCCGTGTGCCGCGCCCCTGCCCCTGTCACCCACATGATCACAGTAGATTGGGCTCCACGAGGCTTCCCTCCCCCTCTCGAAAATATCTACTCCCTCGCAATCTCGAAAATATCTACCCGCCTAGATGGATTTTGTTTGATAGCACATGATTAGTATGTGTGGACCGTGTGCGATGTCTGTTACTCCCGCTCTACTTCAATCAGTAAATCCAAATTTTCAGTAGCCCCGGCATTTTACTCCTGCATGTATCCCTCGCAATCTCAAAAATATTTGCTCTGCTAGAGTGTTTTCATGTTTGATAGCACACGATTATTATGTTTTAACCGTGTGTGATGTTTGTTACTCCCGCCCCGCTTTGCTTCAATTCCTTGATCCAAATTTTTGGTAGCCCCACCATTTTACTCCCGCCTACTAAATTTTTCAGTACCCGTGACATTTCCTCAAACACCACCTTGGACCCCTCCACACACACACCCCAAATCCTTCGCTCACCCCAAATCCCCCGCTCACACACATACACACCACCCCTCCCTCGCTCGAAACCTAGATAGGTCACCGCCGCCGCCGCCACGCCGCCTCCATCGTCAACCTCCGCTGGTCTGCCTATGCATTTTACCCACCGGTATTGTCGGATGTGGGGTTCCGGCAAACCCTTAAGGTTCGAACTATGGGGTGCGCGCGAAGATCTCCCCCTACCAATCCACGTCTGAACGCCTCGCTAAGAATCTAAACTACGATGAACAACACAGGGGACACAAGATTTATACTGGTTCGGGCCACCGTTGTGGTCTAATACCCTACTCCAGTGTGTGGTGTGGTGGATTGCCCCAGGGGCTGATGATGAATAGTACAAGGGGAAGAACAGCCTCGCGAGAGGTGTTCCTGGGCTGGATGCTTGAGAGGGATTCTCTAAGCTCTCGTTGGTTCTCCGTCCGGTCGGATCAGGTCGGGTCTGTCCCTACGATGGTGGCTATCCCTCTCTATAGAGGCCCTGGACCTCTTCCCAACTATTGAGCGGCAAGGGCGCCAACAACGGCCATTTTGTAGGGGAACATCTAGTACAAGTTATCCTGTCTAAAGTTGGTCTTCGGCTGCCAAAGGCACTAGCGATGACGCTGTCTCGGGCTCCACGGTGACCTCCATCCTGCCGCTCTGCTGGTCTTGGTCTCTGTTGGGGCCCCAACGGTGACCTCCATCCTTCTGCTCTGCCGACTTGCCCGGGCCCTAGTAACAAGTCCCTGGATGCAGAAATGAGCCATGATTACCTGTGATCGTGGAGGCCGACGGTTGGCCTCCTCTGGACTATAAGTACGGATGGGCGTGAGCCCCCGCAGTCCATCTCTTCTTTCTTCGCTCATTCTTGCTCGCTCCTCCTTCATGTTCACGCCGATGGCGCTGATCCGCCGGTTCTCAGCCGGGGAGAAAGGGAAGGCCCACCGAGAGGGCCCCGGCCCACTTCCTCCTAAGAAGCGGCCGGTTCCCGGCCACCGTGATGAGGTCGCTCGGTAGGAGGCGTCGAGGCCTTGGTACAAGCGGCCACTGCCTGGGTTCCCGCTGCCTTTGTACGCCCGGGCTGTGGGCCCTAGAGAAGAAGACTTCGAGCGGCACCACCTGCACCGCCGCCGACGCCGACGAATCACGGCGGTGCGCTTCGTCGCCCCTGGAGTCCACATCGAGGGATCCTCTCGCGAGCTCGTGCTTCACGCCGCCATGCGTCCAAGCTCCTGAATTCACCATCCTCCCTCTTTCGCCTTCGAGATGTCGCCGAGGCGGGCTATTGAGCTCTGGCTGCAGCACGCCAACTGCAGTACCCCTGCGACCGGAGCGTGATACGTCTCCAACGTATCTACTTTTCCAAACACTTTTGCCCTTGTTTTGGACTCTAACTTGCATGATTTGAATGAAAGTAACCCGGACGGACGGTGTTTTCAGTAGAACTACCATGATGTTGTTTTATGTGTAGAAAAGAAAAGTTCTCGGAATGTCCTGGAAATCCACGGAGGCACTTTTTGGAATTAATAAGAATTTCTGGGTTAAAGAAATACACCAGGGGGCCCACACCCTGTCCACGAGACAGGGGGCGCCCCCCTATAGGGCGCGCCCCCCTATCTCGTGGGCCCTCTGGACCTCTACCGACCTCAACTCCAACTCCATATATTCGCGTTCGTGGAGAAAAAAATCAGAGAGAAAGTTTCATCACGTTTTACGACATGGAGCTGCTGCCAAGCCCTAATCTCTCTAGGGAGGGCTGATCTGGAGTCCGTTCGGGGCTCCGGAGAGGGGGATTCGTCGCTGTCGTCATCATCAACCATCCTCCATCACCAATTTCATGATGCTCACCGCCGTGCGTGAGTAATTCCATCGTAGGCTTGCTGGACGGTGATGGGCTAGATGAGATTTACCATGTAATCAAGTTAGTTTTGTTAGGGTTTGATCCCTAGTATCCACTATGTTCTGAGATTGATGTTGCTATGACTTTGCTATGCTTAATGCTTGTCACTAGGGCCCGAATGCCATGATTTGAGATCTGAACCTATTATCTTTTCATGAATATATGTGTGTTCTTGATCCTATCTTGCAAGTCTATAGTCACCTATTATGTGTTATGATCCAACAACCCCGAAGTTACAATAATCGGGATACTTCTCGGTGATGACCGTAGTTTGAGGAGTTCATGTATTCACTATGTGCTAATGCTTTGTTCCGGTTCTCTATTAGAAGGAGGCCTTAATATCCCTTAGTTTCCACTAGGACCCCGCTGCCACGGGAGGGTAGGAAAAAAGATGTCATGCAAGTTCTTTTCCATAAGCACGTATGACTATTTATGGAATACATGCCTACATTACATTGATGAACTGGAGCTTGTTCTATGTCACCCTATGTTATAGCTATTACATGAGGAATCGCATCTGGCATAATTTTCCATCACTGATCCATTGCCTACGAGCTTTTCACATATTGTTCTACACTTATTTACTTTTCTGTTGCTACTGTTACAACTACTACAAAAACCCAAAAACATTACTTTTGCTACTGTTACCTTTATTATCATACTACTTTGCTACTAAATACTTTGCTACAGATACTAAGTTATCCAGGTGTGGTTGAATTGACAACTCAACTACTAATACTCAAGAATATTCTTTGGCTCCCCTTGTGTCGAATCAATAAACTTGGGTTGAATACTTTACCCTCGAAAGCTGTTGCGATCCCCTACACTTGTGGGTTATCAAGACTAATTTCTGGCGGCGTTGCCGGGGAGCATAGCTCTATTCTCTGAGTCACATGGGATTTATATCTGTTGATCACTATGAAGAACTTGAAAGACGACACAACTATGATCTATCCCTCAACTACGAGGGGAGGTAAGGAACTGCCATCTAGCTTTGCACTAGATTCTCCTTCTGTTATTAGTAAACTTGTGACACCTAAACCAACTACTGCTATGAATTCTGATATGTCGCATGTTATTGATGATGCCACTTCTGCTATGCATGATGAAACTACTTCTGTGCGAGATACTACTTTGCCATTAGGTGAATTTCTTGATGAACAACTTGCTAGAGTTAGGGGGAACGAAATTACTGAAGATCCTATTATTGATGATAGTGATGATGAAGGTTCCCCCAATGATTACGTATTGCCTGTTGTTCCTAAGGGTTATGTTATGAATGAAGAAGCTGCTAGCGAAATCTTTGCTTGCAATGATAGATATGATCTTAAGAAATTATTAGCTAAATGGAAGCAATAGTCTCTTAATGCTAGAATGAAACCCGACCCTGCTTTTGCTACTTCACCTATCTGTGTTACTGATAAGGATTATGAATTCTCTGTTGATCCTGAAATTATTACTTTAGTTGAATCTGATCCTTTTTATGGCCTTGAATCTGAAACTGTTGTGGCACATCTTACCAAGTTGAATGATATAGCCACCCTATTTACTAATGATGAGAAGTCTCGCTATTTTTATATCCTTAAGATATTTTCGTTCTAATTAAAGGGTGATGCTAAGACTTAGTATAATTCTCTTGCTCCTGGTTGTGTGCGTAGTCCCCAGGATATGATTTATTACTTCTCTGCTAAATATTTCCCTGCTCATAAGAAACAAGTCGCCTTGCGGGAAATATATAATTTTGTGAAAATCAAAGAAGAGAGTCTCCCACAAGCTTGGGGGAGGCTTCTCCGGTTACTTAATGCTTTGCCTGATCATCCTCTCAAGAAAAATGAAATACTTGATATCTTTTATAATGGACTAACTGATGCTTCCAATGACTACTTGGATAGTTGTGCTTGTTGTATTTTCAGGGAAAGAACAGTCGACAAAGCTGAAATGTTATTGAATAATATGTTGACTAATGAAAATAATTGGACTCTTTCCGAGCCAATTCCTGAACCAATTGAGCCAACTCTTGAGCCTATTCCTAAACCCACTCCGAAGAAGAGAAGTGTTTTATTTCTCAGTCCTGAAGATATGCAAGAGGCAAAGAAATCAATGAAATAAAAAGGTATTAAAGCTGAAGATGTTAAGAATTTACCTCCTATTGAAGAAATACATGGTCTTAATATACCGCCTATTGAAGAACCACATTGTCTTGATAACCCGACACAGGTAATAAAGGTAAATTCTCTCTATAGATATGATAAAGTTAAAATTCCCTCTACTAAATTCCATAGCCCTTGCTTAGATGAATTTGATAACTTCATGGCTAGACAAGAAAGTTTTAATGCTTATGTTGGTAGAGAGTTAAAAAATAATACTTTCGAGATAGGAAGCATGAGCGATAATATGGGTAGAGTTAAAAGTGAACTCAAGCTCATTAGCAAATATGCTTCTATGGTTGCTACTCAAGATGAGCAAGTACTTAAAGCTCAAAATGATTTGATTGATGAATTAAATAATAAAAATGACTTTGTTGTTAGAGTGGCTACTAGAACTGGTAGAATGACTCAGGAACCTTTGTATCCAGAAGGCCACCCTAAGAGAATCGAGCAAGATTCTCAAAGAAATAATTTAGAGGCACCTAGTTCTTCTAAAAAGAAGAAAAGGAAAAACGATAGAACTTTGCATGCTTCTAGTGAACCTACTGTAGACACACCTGAGAAGCCCAATGATATTTCTATTTCTGATGCGGAAACACAATCAGGTGATGAACATGAACCTAGTGATAATGTTAATGATAATGTTCATGCTGATGCTCAATCTAGCAAAAACAATGATGTAGAGATTGAACCTGTTGTTGATCTTGATAACCCACAATCAAAGAATCAACATTATGATAAGAGAGATTTTGTTGCTAGGAAGCATGGTAGAGAAAGAGAACCATGGGTTCAGAAACCCATGCCCTTTCCACCTGAACCATCCAAGACAAAGGATGATGAGGATTTTGAGGGCTTTTCTGAAATTATTAGACCTATTTTCTTACGTATGCGCTTAACTGATATGCTGAAAGTAAATCCTTATGCTAAGTATATGAAGGATATCATCACAAATAAAAGAAAGATATCGGAAGTTGAAATTTCCACCATGCTTGCTAATTACACTTTTAAGGGTGGAATACCAAAGAAACTTGGAGATCCGGGTGTGCCAACTATACCATGCTCCATTAAAAGAAACTATGTCAGAACTGCTTTATGTGATCTTGGAGCCGGTGTTAGTGTTATGCCTCTCTCTTTATATCGTAGACTTGATTTGAATAAGTTGATACGTACTGAAATATCTTTGCAAATGGCTGATAAATCAACTGCTATACCTGTCGGTATTTGTGAGGATGTGCCTGTTCTGGTTGCAAATGTCACTATCTTAACGGACTTTGTTATTCTTGATATTCCCGAGGACGATAGTATGTCTATTATCCTTGGTAGACCTTTTCTTAATACCGCAGGGGCTGTTATTGATTGCAACAAAGGAAATGTCAGTTTTCATGTTAATGGTAATGAGCATACGTTACACTGTCCGAGGAAACAATCTCAAGTTCATGGCATCAATTCTATTGGAAAAGCTCCAACTATTATTATTGGAGGTTTTGAACTTCCTCTCCCTACTGTCAAGAAAAAGTATGATATTCTTATTGTTGGGGATTTTCATATCCCCGTTGAGGTAACTTAGTGTTATTCGAAATTTCTCCGGTTCCGTGTTACTCGGAATGAGTTTGTTAACAAGACTTGATCAACCTTGTTAGTGGATTCATTTTGATGATCACGAGATGGATGAAACTAGAAGGCACAACCTTCTGTACCCTCTTTTTACTTTATGTTATTTAGAATAAATAAAGCAAAAATAGTATTATCTGTGTGTTTTCTGAATTATCCATGCAATAAAAAATAGTCCGAAAATAGAAGTGCTCCAAATGCCCTGCAAATTTAGTATGATTTTTTTCTAGAATATTTGAGGATTTTAGGCACTGAAAACACTGCAGGATGGGCAAGCACCAGGCCACGAGAGTGGAGGGCGCCCCCCCTATAGGGTGCGCCCCCCCTGTCTCGTGGGCCCCTGGTGTCCCCCGTCCACTTAGGCCAGCACCCACACACTTCATCTTCTACCCAAAAAAATCCCCATCCAGCTCAAGCACGAGTTCTAGCTCATTTTGCTGCGATTTTCGATCTCCTTGCTCAAAGCTCCATTCACAAAACTGCTTTAGGAGACTGTTGCTTGGTATGTGACTCCTCCATTGGTCCAATTAGTTTTTGTTCTAGTGCTTTATTCATTGCAAATTTTTGCTTCATAGGTGACCATGTTCTTGAGCTTGCATGTTAAATTTATGAGGTCCCAAGCAATTCTAATGCATGATATAGGCTCTAGGCACTTGTAGGAGTAGTTGCTACCATTCTTGTTTAGTTTTATTCACTTTTATTTTGAAGTTACTAAAATTTTGGAAATTTTCAGAACATGTTAAGGAAATTGTTGAGGGGCTCTTCTAGCCAAGGCTCTCGGGAAAAACAAGCCAAAGAGAAGGAAAAAAGCCAAGTATAATCTTCCTCGCTTAGCGGAAGTGCGGTCGTGTGAATGGTCGTGTGAGGATTTCTTGAAAGAAGCTGGAATTCATGAAGATTTTTTTTATTTGATCGAGACTGCAGGCCTCACCGGTTTCATCAACGACCGAATCGATCAGTATCTCTTACTCACCAATACTTTCGTGCAAAACTTTTATTATTATCCTAAGAAGTCACCGCCCGCAGTATCATTTCATTTATATGATGAATTCAAATAAATGTCTTTACGTAATTTTTGCGCGGTATGTAGGATACCTTATGAGGGAGAATTAGAGGAACCCCATCATGAAGATGTGGATGGCTTTGTTAAAACTATCGCTATAGAGGAGCCAAAGAAGGATTCTGAGGCAAAAGTCTCTAGCATACACTTTCCTGTTTTACGCTACTTTGCCATATTTGCTAGTAGATGCTTGATTGGTCGTGGAAATAGTGGAAACCTTATTGTTCCTGATATTATCATTCTTCAACATGCCTTGCTTGGAGACAATACTTTTAGTATGGGTGCCGTCGTTGCTAAACGGTTAGCCCTGAATCATACAAAAGGTCCTATATTTGGAGGTATCTACGCTGCACGTCTTGCTAGACATTTTCAGATACCCATTAGGCATCATGAGAAAGAGGAGACAAAATTGCCTCCTCACATTTTAGATTACAAGAGCATGGTAGCACACAAGTTTATTGTTGACAACGAAGATAAGATCCTCTTATATAAACTTAGGTTTAATAAAAAACACGTTGAGATTATTATTTTGCCTGCGCCTCTGTTGTTGATTTGCTTGCAAAAAAATTTCTTGTCACGCCGGAAGCGGTGAACAATCATCGAGCCCAAGCTTTTACTCCAGAACCTGAACCTGAGCCGGAACCTGAACTGGACCCTTATCGTGCATCATCTGTCCAGTGGGATCCGGAGATGACCAGCCAGTGGTATCCTGATTACACCTCCCAGTACACCGGGGAGAGTAGCGGCGGTCCTTGGTATTAAACCAACTTAGGCCAAAAGCCTAAGCTTGGGGGAGTACGTATTTCTCACCGACTTTACATTCATGTTCACACCACTAGCCGTCGGTGCTCATACTCTTTCATTGTATTATCCATGTTAGTTTAATTTTCTTTTTCTAGTTTTCTTCTTGTGTGTTTTATAAACTTTAAGAAAAAGCAAAAAAATTAGTTAGTTTAATTTCCATGCTTGTACTAGAAATGAAAATGAAAACCCAAAAAAATTCTAGTTCTTCTTCTTACTTGTTGGGAGCTTTCCCGTGTAAATAATTTTATTTTCTTTTCTTTTCTTTGGGGGTCGAGAAGACCATATTGAAAATGCTTAGTGGCTCTCATATGCATGATTGTTTATTTAACTTAGAGCCCATATTACTTGTCTTCTCTCTTGAGTTGAATGCTTGCAGATTCCAGCTTAGTCCAATGCACGTGCACTCTTATTATTATACACATCGTTCGGTCGTGCAAGTGAAAGGCAATAATGACGACATATGATGAACTTATTGAGATGAGAAAAGCTGGTATGAACTCGACCTCTCTTGTTTTTGTAAATATGATGAGTTCATCGTTTCTGATTCAGCTTATTATTAAGTAAACATATTTGCAATGACATTTACAGATTATAGTTGCTTGTGCCATGCTTGATTACCTATGAGTTATAATGGTTTACCTTGCGTGCCAACATGCAATTAGAATGATTATGATGCGATATGATGGGATGGTATCCTCCTTTGAATGAACTGAGTGACTCGACTTGGCACATGTTCACGCATGTAGTTGAATCAAATCAACATAGCCTTCATGATATTTATGTTCATGGTGGATTATATCCTACTCATGCTTGTATTCGGTGTGAATTAATTTTAATGCATGTTTATGACTGTTGTCGCTCTCTCAGTTGGTCGCTTCCCAGTTTTTTGCTAGCCTTCACCAGCAGGAATACTGCTTGTGCATCCAAACTCCTTAAACCCCAAAGTTGTTCCATATGAGTCCAATGTACCTTCCTATATGCGGTATTTACCTACCGTTCCAAGTAAATTTGTATGTGCCAAACTCCAAACCTTCAAATGAAATTCTGTTTTGTATGCTCGAGCAGCTCATGTTTCAACTAGGGCTGCCTATATCTTCCATGCTAGGTGGGTTATTCTCAAGAGGGAGTGGACTCCGCTCCTCATTCACGAGAAAGGGCCAGTAACCGAGATGCATAGTCCCATGATCCAAAAAGATCAAAGAAAAACAAAATAATTAAACAAAACTCCCCCAGGGCTGATGTTAGTTGGAGGCACTCGTTGTTTCGAGCAAACCATGGATTGATGCTTGTTGGTGGTTGGGGGAGTATAAACTTTACCATTCTGTTTGGGAACTACCTATAATGCATGTAGTATGGAAGATACAGCCATCTCATAGTTGTTGCGTTGACAGTGAAAGTATGCCGCTCAAAATGTTATTTAGTCTCGATTTTAAAATCGAGCTCTGGCAGCTCTACAAATCTCTGCTTCCCTCTATGAAGGGCCTATCTATTTACTTTTATGTTGAGTCATCACCCTTCTTATTAAAAAGCACCCGTTGGAGAGCACACTGTCATTTGCATTCATTACTATTGGTTTATATTGGGTATGACTTGACTGGATCTCTTTTACCATGAATTACAATGTTTAGTCAGTCCTTGATCTTTGAAGGTGCTCTGCATTTATGTTTTGCGGTCTCAGAAAGGGCTAGCGATATACCATTTTGTTATATCATGTTATGATTATTTTGAGAAAGTGTTGTCATTCGAGTTTTCTTATTATGGCTCGCTAGCTGATTATGCTATTGATATGAGTAATTGTGAGACCTATGTGTTATTGTGAGTATGGTTAGTTCATAATATTTGCTGAAACTTGAATGCTGGCTTTTCATGTTTACAACAACAAGAGCAAACAGAGTTTATAAAAGTTTTTCTTTATCACTTTCAGTTTATCAACTGAATTGCTTGAGGACAAGCAAAGGTTTAAGCTTGGGGGAGTTGATATGTCTCCAATGTATCTACTTTTCCGAACACGTTTGCCCTTGTTTTGGACTCTAACTTGCATGATTTGAATGAAACTAACCCGGACTGACGTTGTTTTCAGCAGGGCGCGCCCCCTATCTCGTGGGCCCCCTGGACCTCCACCGACCTCAACTCCAACTCCATATATTCACGTTTGGGGAGAAAAAAATCAGAGAGAAAGTTTCATCGCGTTTTACGACATGGAGCCGCCGCCAAGCCCTAATCTCTCTCGGGAGGGCTAATCTGGAGTCCGTTCGGGGCTCCGGAGAGGGGGATTCATCGCCGTCATCATCATCAACCATCCTCCATCACCAATTTTATGATGCTCACTGCCGTGCGTGAGTAATTCCATCGTAGGCTTGCTGGAGGGTGATGGGTTGGATGAGATTTACCATGTAATCAAGTTAGTTTTGTTAGGGTTTGATCCCTAGTATCCACTATGTTCTGAGATTGATGTTGCTATGAATTTGCTATGCTTAATGCTTGTCACTAGGGCCCGAGTGCCATGATTTCAGATCTGAACCTATTATGTTTTCATGAATATATGTGTGTTCTTGATCCTATCTTGCAAGATAATAGTCACCTATTATGTGTTATGATCCGACAACCCCGAAGTGACAATAATCGGGATACTTCTCGGTGATGACCGTAGTTTGAGGAGTTCATGTATTCACTATGTGCTAATGCTTTGTTCCGGTTCTCTATTAAAAGGAGGCCTTAATATCCCTTAGTTTCCACTAGGACCCTGCTACCACGGGAGGGTAGGACAAAAGATGTCATGCAAGTTCTTTTCCATAAGCACGTATGACTATTTACGGAATACATGCCTACATTACATTGATGAACTGGAGCTAGTTCTATGTCACCCTATGTTATAGCTATTACATGAGGAATCGCATCCAGCATAATTATCCATCACTGATCCATTGCCTACGAGCTTTTCACATATTGTTCTACGCTTATTTACTTTTCCGTTGCTACTGTTACAACTACTACAAAAACCCAAAAACATTACTTTTGCTACCGTTACCTTTATTATCATACTACTTTGCTACTAAATACTTTGCTGTAGATACTAAGTTATCCAGGTGTGGTTGAATTGACAACTCAACTGCTAATACTCTAGAATATTCTTTGGCTCCCCTTGTGTCGAATCAATAAATTTGGGTTGAATACTTTACCCTCGAGAGCTGTTGCGATCCCCTACACTTGTGGGTTATCAGAGCGGAGGTTTAGGTTGTCGCTCTGGGCAAGGTCTACATGACCCGGGGCTGGGGCGAGATCGCTCGGGTATGCCGAACAGGAGGTGCCCTTGTGATTCATTTTGAATACGATGCGCCTCCTTGATGTTCTTCAAGGTCTTTGACGCGGAAGGACGCCGACTAGAGTGGTGCCCCAGGGAAGGCGGCCGGGGCATCGAAGTGGCGAGGGCTGGGCCCGCCGCTCGCTTCCTCGGCAGCTCCTCTAGCATCAGCGGAGATGCCGGAGGGTCCAGCGATTCTCCCGAGCTTCTCATGACTCCGGAGACGAGCGACGATAGCTACGAGCCCCCGAGCTCGTGTCATGCTCGGAGCAGAGCAGCCGCATCAGGCCGCCGGTGTGGCTGATCTGGATGGGGTTTGCACCGGCGCTTGGTGGCCCACTGTTGATGATGGAGTCGACCATGGAGGCACGCGCAGTTAGTGTCCCTTAGGGTTAGCACCTTTTGTTCCCTGCGAGGAATCAAGAAAACACCCCGTGGGGGCATGTAAAGCACCTGCTATGTCTTTTGTTAATATTATCCTGATTATGGAGTGGTACGAGATGCTTGTCCTGTCTCGGCTTGGTTCCCCCTTTCTAACCTCGCGAAGGCTTGGTGCTCTACGCTGACAGGTCCCGGTACCCAAGCAGGCTTCAGCCGTCGCTGGTATGCCAGGTCGTGACACCGTGGTCAAGGCCAGGAGGTGAGCGGCTCGAGGTCCAGTCAGAGCCCCTGAGGCGCGATGCTCGGGTGGTCCCCTTTAGCGCTCAAGCAGCCTCCGCTGGGCGAGAAAGGAAGGCAATGTCACCGTGTTAGAGCCGCATTAGGTGAGGGTTTGGTGTCGCGTTAATTTAGCTTTTCTAGGAGCTTGACTTATCTCGGGAGCTTGGAGTCATTCCTTAGCGAGGTGCCGGACCTGCGTGTTGGCAGCTGGGATGTCGCTGGGTCAGGCCCTCGTGAGCTTCCCTCCTCTTCCCCGCACTTTCCTTCATGCTCTACATCCTTAGGTCCCGGCCCTCGAGCAAGCTCAGCCGTTGCTGGTATGCCAGGTCGCGATGCCGTGGGTCAAGGCCAGGGGGTGAGGGCTGGAGAGCCAGTAAGAGACCCTGAGTCGCGATGCTCAAGCGCCCCCCTTTTAACGCGCAAGCGGATCACACAGGAGAAAGAGAGAGAGAGGTCATGATGCCCCCACGTTATTCCTTAGGTGGACCCTGTAAAGCAACACGAGGAAAACAGGGACTGCCATTATGATTGCCGGCCAGCCATTGGTTGCTCCGAGGGAGTGATTGAGGCACTGAGGGCCTGGTGAGGTAGCGCCTTGCGGGGCTGCCGCGGCCAGAGCTCGACCACTCAGATTTGTCGACGTTGCAGGGACGGACCCATGCACAAGCGCCATGCCAGAGTGAGCGGCTCCAAAGGTAGGTGTCAATCGAGCAGCCGATTATCATAGGAAGGTTAATCATGAAAAGGCGATCCAACTTAGATAAATGTAGGAAAGACACATGCCACTGGGTCTGACCCAAGCGGCTTGGGGATGATGCAGCCCGAGGGGCGCCCCCAACAAGGTAAGCTAAAGACATAAGCAAAATGGATACACACCGCGGGGACAGACCCACGCGACCTGGGAATGATGCAGCCCTGAGGGCGCTCCCAGCTGAAATGAAACTCAAAAGATGTCACCTGATGTCATTGCGGAGTGATTGTTGGAGTAGCTGGCAATGCGCGGTGAAGAAGCCAATCCTCACGAGCCTTCGGAACTCTAAGCCTCGGGAGGCTCTGGAGGTCCGGGTGGCCCGGTAAGGTCTGTCTCCATCTCCTCCAGGAACATGCGGTGCCTGGCCACCTGAGCTTCCAGAATGCTCCTAATCAGGCGCTGGTGAGCAACAGCCGTGTTCGGCAGGCCTAAAGGCATGGGAACGTAGCTGTGAGGTGGACCCTCACAACGTCCCACGCGTGAAGGCCAGAAGCGCTCCCGAGACGCGACTCAGTTGAGCCCTGGGTAGTCGATGCAGACGTGCAGCCTGCCATCCTCGCCTGGATGGGGAGCTACGCCGGGTAGGCGGCGGTTGCCGTGCATGACTCTCGATTCCTGTAACTCCTGAGTGACCTTGGTGATGAACTCCTGAGGGTTGGGCCATCCCTGCTTCATGCCTTCCTGAGGGAAACGTGTCGTGAAGCACGTCTCCAAGTGGTGCCCGAGCGCCTCCCTCGTGATCATGGCAAGGTCAGTGGCCCTCCAGGAGAGAGCCCCTGAGCCTTGCCCGAGGAGGGCGCCGGGCGCGCCTTCCTATGAGACGAAGGGGGGCGCCCCTTGGATGGGCGCAGATCCTGGTGCGGTGCCACCGGAGGTGCCTGCCTCCTGAGGCCTTGAGCTGGGCGATGTCTTCTTCTTCTTGGGAGCTGCTTCGGGGAGGTATCCACTCTTGCTGTCTGGGTCCTCGATCAATGTGGCTTGGAAGGCACGCTCGAGAGAGCACACCGCATCCTTCTCTTCACAGGGGACCGTGATGACTCCGCCACTTCCTGGCATCTTGAGGACATTGTAGCCATGGTGAGTCACTGCCATGAACTTGGCCAGGGCTGGATACCCGAGGATGGCGTTGTATGGCAGGCGAATGTGGGCAACGTCAAAGTCGATGAGCTCAGTACGGTAGTTCTTGTGCTGTCCAAAGGTGACAGGGAGGCGGACCTGCCCTATCGGGGTAGCGGAACCATCAGTGACTCCTGAGAAAGGCTTGGTCGGCTGAAGCTGATCATACGGCACTTGGAGATTGTTGAACGTATCGACGGACAGGACGTTGAGTCCTGCGCCGCCATCGATGAGGGTCCTGGTAACTTGCACATTGCTAATGACTAGGGAACAGAGCATTGGGAGGACATCGGCTGTTGCCACGCACTTGAGTTGATCCACTGAGCTGAATGTGATGGCGCACGTGGACCACCTGAGAGGGCGCGTGGCCTCGAGCTTGGGGAGGACTGCATTCACCTCGTGACCAAACTGCTTGAAGATGCGCTGAGAGGCTGGGGCCTGGGCACCTCCCAAGATGCAAGCGATAGCACGCGGCTCCTGGAAGCCCCCAACTCCCTCGTTCTGATGATGGTAGTCATTCCTTCTTGGTGGTGGTGGCAGTGGAGGAAGGCCTGCGTTGCCTTGTGGGCGATCCTCACGAGGCTGATCCCTCTAGTCCCCATCGCGAGGCTGGTCCTGCCAGCGATCCTCGCGAGGCCTGTCATGCCACCCTTGGCGAGGGCCACGGTCGTCCCATCGTCCTCCACTTCTTCCTCCGCCTCGGCCGTAGCCCCGATCGTTGCGCTTGGGGCGTCGACCGACACGGCCTTCTCACACGGCTCTGAGCTCTTGGTATTTGTTGGTGTTGTGGGTGTGGAGATTGTGGTACACGCAGTACCGACTGCCCTTGGACGACTCTGACTGGTCCTTGCCGCGCTTCCTATCTGGCTCTGCTGCAAGCACAGCTGCTCCTTTGCACTTCACATCCTGGGCCTTGGCTTTCTTCTCTTATGGGTCAGCAGCTGGGAGCTCGATAAGGGAGAGGCGTCCCTCCTCAACCCTTGCGCACTTGGTCACCAGGTTGAACAGCTCCAGAGATGTGCATAGATCTTCATGGATCACCAGTTCCTCCTTCATCTTGACATCGCGGACGCCATTGGAGAACGCTGAAATGATGGCCTCCTCGGTCACCTTGGGAATCTTGAGGCGAGCGCTATTGAAGCGCTGGATGTACTTCTGCAAGGTCTCTACGGGTTGCTTCTTGATGCGGCGCAGGTCACCCGCGGCCGGTGGACGGTTGCGAGTGCCCTGAACGTTGGCGATGAAGTGGGTTCGCATCTCGTCCTAGGAGGAGATCATGCCGGGAGGCAGGTTCAGGAGCCAGGTGTGGGCACCGTCCTTGAGTGCCATGGGAAACCAGTTCGCCATGACCTTTTTGTCCCCGTTGGCCGCTTCGATGCCCAGCTCATAGAGCTGCAGGAACTCCGCGTGGTCGGCAGTGCCATCATAGCGAGGAGGCAGGTCCGGCTTGAACTTGCCCGGCCAGGCGACACTGCATAGCTTGGTGGTGAAGGCGTGGAAACCTGCGGTGGCCACAGGAGCTCTCTGCTGACGTGGGGCTTGCTCTTGGGGATTCCCGCACGCCGCTGCCAGGAGCAGCGCAGGTTCTTGACGTGCTGGCGCAGGGTTGCAGTCATGGCGTGCCGGTTCAGGAACCATGTCGGTGTCAAAACCGGCGGATCTTGGGTAGGGGGTCCCGAACTGTGCGTCTAGGCGGATGGTAATAGGAGACAAGGGACACGATGTTTTACCCAGGTTCGGGCCCTCTTGATGGAGGTAAAACCCTACGTCCTGCTTGATTAATATTGATGATGTGTGTTACAAGAGTGGATCTACCACGAGATCAAGGAGGCTAAATCCTAGAAGCTAGCCTATGGTATGATTGTTGTCCGTCCTATGGACTAAATCCATCCGGTTTATATAGACACCGGAGAGGGCTAGGGTTACATAGAGTCGGTTACAATGGTAGGAGATCTACATATCCGTATCGCCAAGCTTGCCTTCCACGCCAAGGAAAGTCCCATCCGGACACGGGATGAAGTCTTCAATCTTGTATCTTCATAGTCTTGGAGTCCGGCCGATGATGATAGTTCGGCTATCCGGACACCCCCTAGTCCAGGACTCCCTTAGTAGCCCCTGAACCAGGCTTCAATGACGACAAGTCCGGCGCGCATATTGTCTTTGGCATTGCAAGGCGGGTTCCTCCTCCGAATAATTTATAGAAGATTGTGAACACCAGGATAGTGTTCGGCTCTGCAAAAATAAATTCCACGTACCACCGTAGAGAGAATAATATTACACCAGTTCAATCTGCTGATGCGTTTTGTGGCATGACATCACACCACTACCAAGCCTTTACTCGAATTGTTTTTATTGTACCACATCAGCGCGTTTAGTGAAGCGGTTTCCTTGGCACGTCTTGTCAAAGCAGGGATCGTGTTCCCCTTATTCAGGGATTCCCATCAATACGGATGTGGGTAACCCAACAGCGCTCGTTGCCACGCCCCCTCTATCGAAGGCGGGTTCCAAACGGTCACAGGGATGGCTCTTGCTATTCTTCCTCTTTATAATGAGACCAAGGCCCGTTCTTTTCCTTCAATCCTTTGTCGAATCTGCCCCTCGCCTCGAGTTCCAACACCCAGGGCTTCAGATTCAGGTACCTTCGATCTTCAACAATGTCCGGTCCTGACCTATGAGGCCAGTGGATGCCCTCCTCCGTCACGGAAGAGGACGTGCTAAAGCTGAGAGACGCCAGGTACTTAACCTACGAGATTTCGCATAGGATGCCTGCCCGAGGGCAAGTTATTCCGACTCCCGAGCTTGGTGAGAGCATCGTGTTCGCGTCTCACCTCCGTCGGGGTTTAGGCTTCCCGACGGATCCCTTCGTGAGGGGGCTCATGTTTTACTATGGGCTGGAATTCCATGACTTGGCTCCGGAGTCCATCCTCCACATCTCATCATTCATTGTTGTCTGCGAAGCCTTCCTCCGCACTACCCCTCACTTCGGCTTGTGGCTCAAAACCTTCAACATGGAGCCAAAGATGATTGAGGGGCGTCAGGCAGAGTGCGGAGGGGCGGTTATAAGCAAGAGGGCCGATGCTCCATGGCCCGAGGGCTCTTTTCAGGAGGAGCTCGGCTTGTGGCAACAGGAGTGGTTCTATATCACCGCTCCCAGGGGCAGCAGGCAGAGGCCGCCGCCCGTCTTCCGCTCGGGCCCTCCACAATAGCTGACGTCATGGGTCAACAAGGGGTGTGACTGGGGGCCGTCCAAAGACGTACCCCTGTTGCAGGACCGGATTCGAGGCCTCCAAGAAAGGGAGATCAATCTGGTCGCAGTGGTACAAGTTATGTTGATCCGGCGCCTACTGCCCTGCAAACGTCGCCCCCTCCGCCTATGGGAATTTAATCCGGAGGGGCCACGAGCTCTTCGACACTTCATGGGTTTGACACCCGCGGAGATGTACAAACTGTTCTTCGGATCGCAAGAGATGCGTCCAGAATTGACCGAGGATGCTGGCCTAAGCTGCAATCGCCCGGATACCCAAGTAAGTAGCCCTGTGTCCGGACACATCATCCACTTATTTATCATGGGTTTGCCTTTTAACCAGCTATCCCTTGGACAAGAGTGGATAGCACAAGCAAAACTGATATGGTGTCCGGTCCCCCTCCCTGAGACCACGCAGAATCCCGTGCTAATCAAAATGTTGGAGGTTGCACCTTCGGAGGAGGGCGAAGGGGGGCACAGGGGAACTACCACCTCCGCCAAGGAGGCTTTCAGTAAGGGAGGAATCGAGAGTCCCTCCTTCCAGGGGGAGAAGAGTACCGCTTCCGAAGACCCAGAGGCCAAGGCCTCAAAGCGGGGAAAGAAATCTGTACCGGAAGGTCCTGTGCCGGGAAGAGCCCCGGCCGTACTGTCTCCTCGGAGGAATCAGCCCTCTAGCGAGCCATAAAAAAGGGGGGATTTTGTAATAGTGGACACCCCTGCTTAATTTCTAAGGGTAACCAAAGTTTTCACCTTGTAGTTCGGATCTCAGCCCGTCTCAGCACAGCTCATCTTCGGGAGACCTTCGTCCGGAGATGATGGAGAGCGAAACGCCTCCATCTGCTGCCCCGTCGTGCGGGGCGGGCGACCCTGAGGTGTCGTCATGGAGGGTCTCCCCAAGTCCGGCGGGGCCGGAGAGTTCGGCACCCATTGGAGTATGGCCGGTGGAGCTGCAGGATTTGCTCAAGAGGGCGTCTATCTCAGAAGATCACCACACATTAATGAGTAGGGTGATTGAGAGGATCTCGTCCGCCGAAAGCGGGTTGTGTGAGGCCGTCGGAAGTTTGCTGACGGGGTTTGAGGTACACAAAAAATGACATACCTTTTGACGGTTTTGCACATGAAGTGCGCCCTGTATAGATAGTAGCCCCTGAGACTTGGTATGCTGTCGAAAGCGACAGCGTGCCGAGGATCATAATCTCAGTTATAGATTGTCACCTTTCCTATGTAGGTGGCGGAACGTTCGGTGGCCAGCCGGACTGATGGATTTGCCGAGCTGAAGAGGCAACTCGATGTTGCGGATGCGGACATCTCGCTGGTCAATAAATGACTTGATGAGTCACGAGGTATGTGGTTGCTCCGTGGTCGCCTAGTAAGGGAGCTGACGCCCATTCCTTACAATTTGTATGCTTGATGCAGATGGTGCTCCTGCTGTGGAAGACCTTCGAGCAGAACTTGCTCGGGCCAAGGAGCAAGCCAGAAAAAGTGAGGCGGCTGCCTCAAAGGCAGCGGAAGAGCTAGAAGCCGAGAAGGCTGCTCACTACCGAAGCAGGGAGGAGATGGCCGGAATGGCCGCGAAATTAAAAGTTGCTACCGACCGCCAGGAGGTTCTTGAAAGAGAACGCCGAGCGGAGCAACAGGACCTGAAGAAGGCCGACGCCGAAGCCAAGGATGCCCGTAGTGCGATGCGGGCTATGAAGGAGGAACTGCATCAGGTCGGAGACATTGTGGCTGGAAAGCCCTTTATGCTGCATAGGAAGTTCACGGATCCGAAGTATGCTCAGCTGGGCCGGTTGTACGGTGCGGAGGATCCTTATCTGGACTTGGCAGCGAGTGCGGCAGACGCAGTCGTGCACTTTCGAAGCCAGAAGGATCATGAAATGGAAGAGCTTTTCTGGTCTCAATTCCATAGTCCGGAGCGTCCACTTCCGTTGAGTGATCGGCTGGTTGAGTGGGCTGAGCTGAATAGATTGTCCGGACTTGCCATGACAGATGTGGTCACTCATCTGTGGCCGGAAAGGCCCAAGCCGAAGAGTTATTTTGGCTTGTTTCAATAATTCCTTGGGGTGGAGCCGCGTATTGGGGCGATGAAGCGGTCGGCGTGCATAGAAGGTGCACGGATGGCTCTCGCCCGTGGTAAGACATACTGGGCGGAGATGGATGCCACCGCTGTTGCATCCCGCGGTTCGGACAAAAGCCGATTCCCCACCGAGCACTATTTTGAGGAAGTCCTGCAGGGCGCTCGTTTAATAGAGTCGCAGTGCTCGAAAGATGTTATGTTTGAATGACATGTATGATTTCTGAGATCATGTTTATAATGCAATAGCTTTTTATACTTGTGTGTTCAAGTATTGAACTATGTCCTGTGCGGCCGTATATGTATGTATAATCTGAAAGATGGCAGTCTTTGGCTTCAGCCCCCACGCACATGGTGCGGGGGTGTTTGCAAAAAGAAAAGCGCTTTTTCACACTTAATCCAACGTCTTGGTCCTTTTAAGGAGGTGATAGCATAGCAAACTAGGCAACCGGACTATAATGCTTTATCACTTTCACTTAGCCATAGGAGCTCGAATGTGGGGCTACTATATAGCCCCTGGTGGCACCGCTCTTCTCTGAACTCGGGGCGCGTATGTGCCTGACCGGGAAGTGGTCCTTCGTCAAAGTGGAGGAATCCTAAACATTCCAATGGTCGATCGAGTGGTTGACCAGTCTCTTGCTATATCATGACAGTCAGTTTTCGGCTTTCTCTACTGAGGTGCTCGCCCGGCCGAACTGGGGCACAATCGCAGTAGTTCTCCTGGTGCTGCGTTAGCCGATGATACGGAACGTAAGGCAGCAAAACACAGGAGCTGGGCAAACCCAACATTTGACCAAAGACATGATTCACAGCTGATGCATATAAGGCCTAACTCGAGATGCCTCGGTCTTTATGATACCGGGTAGAACAATGCCCTAAGCCCCTAGTGTCCAGGTACAGGCGGGAACTTCTGACGCGACCGATGCCAAAATGCCAGCCTCCTCCTCGGCTATGGTAGGAAACCGGGGGATGTGTATCAACAAGAGACAGTAAGAAAGGTTTACGCAAGGTCTTAATCTGAAAAGAATCCTTGCAACGGGTCCCTGCTGCACGTCTGCGCCTGTGTCTCCGTTGTGCTGTATCCTGGACGGGTGTAGCACATGCTTCATCTGTAAAAGAGAAGGACTTAGTTTCTAAGAAATATCATGCAAAAGTTGTATTAAAATAAAGTATAATTTGGAAGATGAAGAAAGTTGAGCGTTATTGGCTCTCATCATTTATACGCGCGGCCCCTTATAAAGGGGGTATGCGGCTGGGAAGCCCCTTGTTTATTTACGCCGGACTCGCCTAACCGTGTCCGGGGTCTGAATGACCTGTTTTTAGGGGCCTTGACCTGCAAGGTCGGAGTGGCTGTCAAGGCAGCCCCATGCTCTTCGTGGTCGAGGAACACTCGGAGTTACTCTTTAATGAGATTATGCCGCGTGGACCGGGCATTGTAAGTATAAGAGACGTGTAATGTGGTATTGCGTTAAAGCGGGCGAAAGCTTTGCGTCCCAGTAGTGCTCGATGGCCACTGTAAAATGGGGCGATATGGAGAGTGAGCTTTTCGTGACGGAGGTTGTTGGATGAACCGAACACAACCTCTAGTGGTACAGAGCCCGTATGATTGGCTTGAAGGCCTGGCGTCACTCCTTTGAAGGAAGTGTTGTTATGGCGAATTTTGGTAGGGTCTATCCCCATTCTGCGGACGGTGTCCTGGTATGGCAGGTGTCACGCTGTGTTTTCGTGTTATCACATGAAGTGAGTTCACTGTTTTGACTTCTAGTGGGAAAGTCTTCTGTTTTCCGGAGTGCTGCTTTTGGGGTTCATCACTTTCGCTTGGTGTGTCGAGCCCCTTGTGTTCGGCGTTAAGTCGGCCGGACTGCTTGAAGACCCAACAATCTATATGGGTATGGTTTGTAGGCTTCCCGGAGGTACCATGTATTTTACATAGCCTATCCAGAATCTTGTTTAGGTTGGATAGCTCGTCACTGTTGTCCTTGAGGGGCAGTGTTTTGTTGTTCGGCCGAGAGCTTTTGAATCCGGCGTTGACTGCCGTACTGTTTGGTCCATTTTCCTTATTCCGGCGCTGATCTTTTCTGCGTCGTGATTTCCCATTTCCATCCCTAACTTCGGATGTACTCGGGTCGCTGGTGCAACATCTAGCCAGCCAGCTGTCTTCCCCCGCGCAAAAGCGGGTCATGAGGCTTGTTAGTGCGGCCATTGTTCTTGGTTTTTCCTGGCCGAGGTGTCTGGCGAGCCATTCGTCTCGGACGTTGTGTCTAAAGGCTGCTAAGGCTTCAGCATCCGGACAGTCGACTATTTGGTTCTTTTTAGTGAGGAACCTGTTCCAGAATTTGCGTGCTGACTCTCCGGGCTATTGAGTTATGTGACTTAAATCGTCTGCATCCGGAGGGCGGACATAAGTCCCCTAAAAATTTGCTCGAAACGCATCCTCAAGCTCTTCCCAACTTCCAATGGTGTTTTCTGGGAGGCTTTTAAGCCAATGCCGAGCTGGCCCTTTGAGCTTGAGGGGTAGGTATTTTATGGCATGGAGATAATCTCCTCTAGCCATATGTATGTGTAGGATATAATCCTCAATCCAGACTCCGGGGTCTGTTGTTCCATCATATGCCTCTATGTTTACGGGTTTGAATCCCGCTGGAAATCCATGATCCAGTACCTCGTCAGTGAAACATAGTGGGTGTGCGGCGCCCCTGTATTTGGGTGTGCCGTTGTCTTCAAATGCTCGGCGGGTTATGTTGCTTCCTGGAGTCTTCTTTTTTGGCCCATAGATAGACCTGGCTGGGTCATCCTTTTTCCGAGGATCTTTATGCTGATCGTGTGCCGGCTTGTGTGCGGCGCCCCTTGTTGCTCTTGGCCTGTCATCTGGTCGTCTATCCGGCCAGGCGGCTTCTTTTTTTTGACTGCGGGGGCTCTAAGGCCTCCTCGTCAAATTCGGTTAACAGCTTGCGCTTCGGGTAGCTCTTTGTCTGGTGACTAGCGCCATATTTATCTGCGGTGTTGAGTACTTTGCTCCATCTCATTCTGAGTGCGTCCTCCGCTGTTTTGAGCTTCTGCTTTTGCTTCTTCAAACTTCTTGTAGTGGCGACGAGCCTTTTATGAAGGTTCGTATGCTCTGGTGATGTGAGATCGTCTTCGTCGGGGATGGGTTGCTTGTCCAGTTCATCATGTTCGGATGGCTGCTTGGTGGCATGTGAGTCGTCCACTGCTTCGCCCTGCTCTAGGGCCGGGTCCGTATGGGTGCCTTTTTTATCGAGGCCGGTCTTCGGGCGGTGCTTGCGTTGCTGTTTTGGTTGTTTGTTGGGGGAGTTGTCCTTCGCCACGTCCCGTTTTCCTCATTGTCGCTTCCTTTTGGTGTATCCACCATGTATACGTCGTGAGTTGGGGTGGCTTTCCACTGCCTGTTAGGCGCTAGTTCTTGGTCGTCTCCGGCATCGTCGTCCATACCGTCGATGTCTTCGGAGTCACAATCTAGCATGTCGGTTAGATCATCGACAGTGGCTACTAAGTGGGATTTGAATTTCTCCGTCGTCCGCATCCGAACCGTCATGGCCGCAGTCCTGCCAGGGCTCTCCTAATAACGAGAGATACTTTAGCGAACTCAAGATGTCGCCAAAAGGTGAGTGTTGAAAGATGTCCGCTGCGGTGAACTCCATGATCGGCGCCCAATCGGATTCGATCGGAGGGGGCGCGGGGGGTTCGGAGTTCGGCACCTCGGAGTCACGAGCTTCATGAGGGACAAGGTCATTGTTCGGCTCTATCGCCGTAGAGGTTGCAGCCCCCGAGGCGGTGTCTAGCCATCCGTCCTCGATCTGTGCAGCCGGCTCCGAATTGAAGATCGGAGCGGGTTCGAGTGCGGCCTCCAGGGTACTGTCCAGCTACAGAGCTAAATCAGGCTTGCCGTGACAGTGCGGCACGCTCGGCTGTGGCTCGAATCCATCAAGGGTCAAGTCCCCGCGGATGTCGGCCGTGAAGTTTAAACTTCCAAATCTGACCTAACGGCCAAGGGCGTAGCTTTCGATCTGCTCCAGTTGGCCAAGCGAATTGGCCCGCAGTGCGAAGCCGCCGAATATGAAGATCTATCCGGGGAGGAAGGTCTCACCCTGGACTGCGTCGTTGATGATGATCGAAGAAGCCATCGAGCCTATCGGTGACGACACAGAGGAACTCTCAATGAAAGCACCAATGTCGGTGTCAAAACCGGTGGATCTCGGGTAGGGGGTCCCGAACTGTGCGTCTAGGCGGATGGTAACAGGAGACAAGGGACACGATGTTTTACCCAGGTTCGGGCCCTCTTGATGGAGGTAAAACCCTACGTCCTGCTTGATTAATATTGATGATGTGTGTTACAAGAGTGGATCTACCACGAGATCAAGGAGGCTAAACCCTAGAAGTTAGCCTATTGTATGATTGTTGTCCGTCCTATGGACTAAAGCCATCCGGTTTATATAGACACCGGAGAGGGCTAGGGTTACACAGAGTCGGTTACAATGGTAGGAGATCTACATATCCATATCGCCAAGCTTGCCTTCCACACCAAGGAAAGTCCCATCCGGACACGGGACGAAGTCTTCAATCTTGTATCTTCGTAGTCTTGGAGTCTGGCCGATGATGATAGTTCGGCTATCCGGACACCCCCTAGTCCAGGACTCCCTTAAACCACACGAGCACCTTCTTGGGGACGAGGGATTTCTTGGCAGCTCCTTTCTTGTCGCGCGGGCGCTGGACGCGGTGGGTCTCGTACAGGGGCCATGCGCCTTGGAGCCAGGGTGCCTGAGAGGGACGGCGCAGGGGAGCCCCCTGCGGCATTGACGAGCTCGGTGATGCGAGCGAGCCACTCCTCATAGAGGACGTCGACGGGACAGTAGTGCAGGAGCTCACATGCCAGGAGCAACACAACGTGCGCGTCCGTGGGAGCGCAATGGGCGTGCCACGATGAACCAGCTGGAGTTACCAACGGGGTGGCAGTGCGGCCTTCCCGCCGCACCGAGGGATGCAGCGACGACGCCTGCTGCTCGTTCCCCGCTGGACCGGTGGCGGCGTAGGCTGAAGGCGACGGAGAACGACGGGTACACCCGCCGACGGGAGCCGTCTGGGCGACACGGGCAGCGAGAGCAGCCCGACGCTCGGCGCGAGCTCGACGAGCATCAGCCATGGACACGACGGACGATCGAACACGGAACAACGGAAGAGAGATTCCGGCGCACCCCTACCTGGCACGCCAAATGTCAGATGTGGGGTTCCGGCAAACCCTTAAGGTTCGAACTCTGGGGTGCGCGCGAAGATCTTCCCCTACCAATCCACGTCCGAACGCCACGCTAACAATCTAAACTACGATGAACAACACGGGGGACATAAGATTTATACTGGTTCGGGCCACCGTTGTGGTGTAATACCCTACTCCAGTGTGTGGTGTGGTGGATTGCCTCAGGGGCTGATGATGAACAGTACAAGGGGAAGAACAGCCTCGCGAGAGGTGTTCTTGGGCTGGATGCTTGAGAGGGATTCTCTAAGCTCTTGTTGGTTCTCCGTCCGGTCGGATCGGGTTGGGTCTGTCCCTATGATGGTGGCTATCCCTCTTTATAGAGGCCCTATCCCTCTTCCCAAATATTGAGCGGGAAGGGCGCCAACAACGGCCATTTTGAAGGGGAACATCTAGTACAAGTTATCCTATCTAAAGTTGGTCTTCGGCTGCCAAAGGCACTGGCGATGACGCCGTCTCGGGCTCCACGGTGACCTCCATCCTGCCGCTCTGCTGGTCTTGGTCTCGTTGCACCAAAATGGTAACCTTTGCCTGATGCCTCGGTACTCCACGCCTGTGCTTGCCCACTTTGCACCAAAGAGGAAACAAGGACACTGCGCAGGCCGGCGCCCGCCTGGTTTCGATCGTCATGGCTTCCGTCACGGGCACCTCACGAGGTACCCTTGCCTTGATCTCTCCGCCTCCTCGCGAGCCTGCCTGGCAAGGCCGCTCCTGAGGAAGCCTTGCGTCGTCCACCCCACGAGGCTTGGCCCCTCGCGAGGGTCTTGAGATTGCGTTGATGAAGATGGGCTGTACTGGGCCACCACTTGAGCCACGTCGCAGGCAGCAGGCAGGCAAGTATGGGGACCCCTGTTCCTAGAATGCCGACAGGTATACATACCCTTGCCGCCCTGAGTTTCTTAGATGACGCCTGCGAAATGCCTCCTTTCCCACATATCCCCATCCCCCTCCTCCACTCCAAAGCGTCGCAGCCTAAGCCCGGCTATGCTTCCCGGGGAGCTCGAGGAGCGAATGGCCCAAAAGGGCTTTACCACGGCCTCTTTGCCCGACATCGGCGAGGTGGCCGCCGAGGTAGCTGACAACAATGACTGGACATGAACGGAGCCTTTCAATCAGCGGGCTAGAGTATTCAGGCATGTCACGGATGCCAGCTACGACATCGAGGTCGTCAATAGCGACGGCTTGATGCGGGCTATGTCACAGGTTAAGTTGCCCACCCCTAACCCTTTGGGTTCGACAACGGTCGATCTCATCGATGGCCCTGCCGCTGATCTCCTATGGCTCGTTATGAACAATTTGCCATCGTTCATCGCCATGGAGCCGCTTTTATCATTTCTGAAGGAGACATTCTGCAATGCTAGATTGGGATCCTTAGCTGGACAGTCAGACCTCATCGACGGCGACCACGAGGACGAGCCAATCTGTGACAAGTGAGGAAACCCATGATTTGTTTTGCCGTGCATCTTAACCGGGGAATCCCATGATTTGTTTTCTCGAACCCCTTTTGTAGTGAGAACATGTCCAATATTTATTGCTATATTTGGTTGTTTGCATTACACCTTGTTTATTTCTATGGTTTTTGGTTGTTCGGTTGTTTGTAGTTAGCATATGTCTAGTTTAAATTTATATCTTTGGTTGTTTGTAGTATGCCTTGTTTATTTCAGCTATTCACAATGTGATGTTCTATATGTGCTAGTATGAACTATGCAGTTCAATTTCATCAATACCAACTTTAACAATAGCTCTATGAATGACTATATTTGGTTGATGTTAAGCATGTTGTACTCCCTCCGAATCTTTTTAGTTCGCATATAAGATCTTTCTAAAGTCAAGACTCGAAGTTTGACCAACTTTATAGAAAAAATACCATCATTCACAATATGAAATCAATATCAGTAGATGTGTCATGACTTAAATTTTCATATTGTATAACTTTAGCATGGTAGATATTGATATTTTTCATATAAATAAGGTCAATCTTTATGAAGTTTGACTTCAGACAATTCTTATATGTGGAGTAAAAGGATCGGAGGGAGTATTTAACACGCCTTTTTGTTTCATTTAACAATGGCATTGTTTGGATACTCTAACTTAGCTAGAGTTTAGAGTTAGTTTCTAGCTCATGACAGTTAAAAGGGCGAGAGGGAGATTGGTGGAATAGTTGATTGTATTGCTTGAGCCTCGTGGGCATATATATAGGAGTACATGGTCATCTTGGAGTACCAGGTAAGGTAGAATAAATCCTATGCTACCCTACGTTTCCTAAATAACAATGATACTCAACAATGACTAACCCTAAACTAACTCTAGCCAAAGATGTGTTTGGATGACAGGGTTAGATTGACAATAAATGCACTAGGAGAACTAGCCCCAATTAGCACCTCTTGGGTGGGATAGTTGTTTTCAGTGGGTTAGAGGCAACTAGCTCAAACTAGCCCTTGTGTTTGGATACTTTAGGGATATTTGAGCTCAAATTAACTCTAACCCATGGACCCAAACAGGGCCAACTAGTGTACTTAGACCTGCACAATACAAGTTTGAATGACTATGTTTGCTTGTTCTTAAATATTAGGCTTGTTGCAGTTAATAACACACCTTTCCACTCCTTGTTTTTAAATATTAGTTTTTTAACAATTTGGTCTTGTGATACGTATCCGTCGTATCTACTTTTCCAAATACTTTTGCCCTTGTTTTGGACTCTAACTTGCATGATTTGAATGGAACTAACCCAGACTGATGTTGTTTTCAGCAGAACTGCCATGGTGTTATTTTTTGTGCAGAAATAAAAGTTGTCGGAATGACTTGAAAATCCACGGAGCAAAATTTTGGAATTAATAAAAAATATTGGCGAAAGAATCAACGTTAGGGGGCTCACACCCTGTCCACGAGGGTGCCCCCCCTAGGGCGTGCCCCTACCTCGTGGGCCCCCTGGAGCTCCATCGACCTCAACTCCAACTCCATATATTCACGTCCGGGGAGAGAAAAATCAGAGAGAAGGATTCATCGCGTTTTACGATATAGAGCTGCCGCCAAGCCCTAAACACTCTCAGGAGGGTTGATCTAGAGTCCGTTCGGGGCTCCGGAGAGGGGGATCCGTCGCCGTCGTCATCATCAACCATCCTCCATCACCAATTTCATGATGCTCACCGCCGTGCGTGAGTAATTCCATTGTAGGCTTGCTGGACGGTGATGGGTTGGATGAGATTTACCATGTATTTGAGTTAGTTTTGTTAGGGTTTGATCCCTAGTATCCACTATGTTCTGAGATTGATATTGCTATGACTTTGCTATGCTTAATGCTTGTCACTAGGGCCCGAGTGCCATGATTTCAGATCTGAACCTATTATGTTTTCATGAATATATGTGAGTTCTTGATCCTATCTTGCAAGTCTATAGTCACCTATTATGTGTTATGATCCGTTAACCCTGAAGTGACAATAATCGGGATACTTACCGGTGATGATCGTAGTTTGAGGAGTTCATGTATTCTCTGACTGTTAATGCATTGGTCCGGTACTCTATTAAAAGGAGGCCTTAATATCCCTTAGTTTCCAATAGGACCCCGCTGCCATGGGAGGGTAGGACAAAAGATGCCATGCAAGTTCTTTTCCATAAGCATGTATGACTATATTCAGAATACATGCCTACATTACATTGATGAATTGGAGCTAGTTCTGTGTCACCCTATGTTACAACTATTGCATGAGGAATCGCAACCGACATAATTATCCATCATTGATCCAATGCCTATGAGCTTTTCACATATTGATCTTTGCTTAGTTACTTTACCGTTGCCACTGTTACCATTACTACAAAACTGCTACTATTACTTTTGCCACTGTCACCGTTACTTCCATACTACTTTGCTACTAAATACTTTGCTGCAGATATTAAGTTATCCAGGTGTGGTTGAATTGACAACTTAATTGCTAATACTTGAGAATATTCTTTGGCTCCCCTTGTGTCGAATCAATAAATTTGGGTTGAATACTCTATCCTCGAAACTGTTGCGATCCCCTATACTTGTGGGTTATCAAGACTATTTTCTGGCGCTGATGCCGGGGAGCATAGCTCTATTCTTTGAGTCACTTGGGATTTATTTCTGCCGGTCACTATGAGGAACTTGAAAGTCGAAAGAACTAAGATTTTTCCCTGAACTACGAGAGGAGGTAAGGAACTGCCATCTAGCTCTGCACTTGATTCACCATCTGTTTTGAGTAAGCTTGCGACACCTAAACCTGCTTCTGCTATTAATTCTGATATGTTGCATGTTATTGATGATGCCACTTCTGCTATGCGTGATGCTTATGATGAAACTATTTCTATGCTTGATACTACTGTGCCATTAGGTGAATTTCTTGATGAACAACTTGCTAGGGCTAGAGAGTAATGAAATTATTGAAACTGATATTATTGATGAAAGTGATGATGAAGGTTCTCCACCTAGATATGAATTGCCTATTGTGCCTGAGGGTTATGTTATGGATGAAGAAACTGCTAGAGATTTTCTTGCTTGCAATGATAGATCCGATCTTAAGAAATTATTAGCTAAGCTGAAAGAAAAGTCTCTTAATGCTAGAATGAAATATGACCCTGCTTTTTCTACTTCACCTATTTGTGTTACTGATAAGGATTATGATTTCTCTGTCGATCCTGAGATAATTACTTTGGTTGAATCTGATCCTTTTTATGGCTATGAATCTAAAACTGTTGTGGCACATCTTACTAAATTAAGTGATATAGCCACCCTATTCACTAATGACGAGAAAACTTGCTACTATTATATCCTTAAGTTATTTTTGTTCTCATTAAAGGGCGATGCTAAAACATGGTTTAATTCTCTTGATCATGGTTGTGTGCGTAGTCCCCAGGATATGGTTTATTACTTCTCTGCTAAATATTTCCCTGCTCATAAGAAACAAGCTGCCTTAAGGGAAATATATAATTTTGTTCAAATTGAAGAAGAGAGTCTCCCACAAGCTTTGGGGAGGCTTCTCCGATTACTTCATGCTTTGCGTGATCATCCTCTCAAGAAAAATGAAATAATTGATATCTTTTATAATGGACTAACCGATGCTTCTAGGGACCACCTGGATAGCTGTGATGGTTGTGTTTTCAGGGAAAGAACTGTTGATCAAGATGAATTTCTATTGAATAATATGTTGACTAATGAAAATAATTGGACACTTCCTGAACCAACTCCTAAGCCAACTCCGAAGAAAAGAGGTGTTCTATTTCTCAGTCGAGAAGATATGCAAGAGGCAAAGAAATCTATGAAAGAAAAAGGTATTCAAGCTGAAGATGTTAAGAATTTACCTCTTGTTGAAGAAATACATGGCCTTAATATACCACCTATTGAATAAATACATGGTCTTGATAACCCGACATAGGTAGTAAACGTAAACTCTCTCTATAGATATGATAAAGTTGAAATCCTGTCTACTAGGTTCGCTAGCCAATGCTTGGATGAATTTGATGACTTTACGGCTAAACAAGAAAATTTCAATGCTTATGTTGGTAGTCAATTGAAACAAAATGCTTATATGATTGGACACTTGAGTGATTATATGTCTAGAGTTAAGAAAAATGATCTTAAACTTATTAGTAAACATGCTTCTATTTACCACTCAAGTAAAACAAGTGCTTAAGGCTCAGAATGATTTGCTCATTGAAATAAATAATAACAAACATGACTTTTCTGTTAAGTAGCAACTAGAGGTGGTAAAATGACTCAGGAACCTTTGTATCATGAGGGCCAACCTAAGAGAATTGAGCAAGATTCTTAGAGAGATAATGTTGATGCACCTAGTCCTTCTAAAAAGAAGAAGAAATGATAGGACTTTGCATGCTTCTAGTGAACCTGTTGTAGACACACCTTAGAACCCCAATGATATTTCTATTTCTGATGCTGAAACACAATCTGGTGATGAACATGAACCTAGTGATAATGTTAATGATGATGTTCATGTTGATGCTCAACCTAGCAATAATAATGATGTAGAGGTTGAACCTGTTGTTGATCTTGATAACCCACAATCAAAGAATCAACGTTATGATAAGAGAGACTTTGTTGCTAGGAAGCATGGTAAGGAAAGAGAACCATGGGTTTAGAAACCCATGCCTTTTCCTCCTAAGCCATCCAAGAAAAAGGATGATGAGGATTTTGAGCGCTTTGCTGAAACGATTAGACCTATCTTTTTGCGTATGCGTTTGACTGATATGCTTAAAGTGAATCCTTATGCTAAGTACATGAAAGATATTATTACAAATAAAAGAAAGATACCGGAAGCTGAAATTTCCACCATGCTTGATAATTATACTTTTAAGGGTGGAATACCAAAGAAACTTGGAGATCTAGGAGTGCCAACTATACCTTGCTCCATTAAAAGAAACTATGTTAAAACTGCTTTATGTGATCTTGGAGCTGGTGTTAGTGTTATGCCTCTCTCTTTATAATATATACTTGAATTGAATAAGTTTACACCTACTAAAATATCTTTGCAAATGGCCGATAAATCAACCGCTATACCTTATGGTATTTGTGAGGATGTGCCTGTTGTGGTTGCAAACGTCACTATCTTAACGGACTTTGTTATTCTTTATATTCCCGAGGACGATAGTATGTCGATTATCCTTGGTAGACCCTTTTTGAATACTGCAGGGGCTGTTATTGATTGCAACAAAGTCAATGTCACTTTTCATGTCAATGGTAATGAGCATACGATACACTTTCTGAGGAAACAACCTCAAGTTCACAGTATCAATTCTATTGGCAAAATTCCATCGATTATTATTGGAGGTTTTGAATTTCCTCTTCCTACTATTAAGAAGAAATATGATATTCTTATTATTGGGGATATACATATCCCTGTTGAGGTAACCTAGTGTTATTCGAAATTTCTCCGGTTTCATGCGATTTGGAATGAGTTTGTTAACAAGACTTAATCAACCTTGTTAGTGGATTCCTTTTGATGAGCATGAGATGGATGTAGTTAGAAAGCACAACTCTCTGTACCCTCCTTTTACTTTCTATTATTTATATTAAATAAAGCAAAAATAGTATTTTCTATCTATTTTCTGAATTATCCTTGTGATAAAAAATGCCTCAAAAATAAAAGTTCTCCAAATGCCCTGAAAATTAAATATGATTTTTTCTGGATTATTTGAGAATATCTGGCACTGAGAACACATCAGGGGGAGCCAGCACCTGGCCAGGAGGGTCCAGGGCGCGCCGACCACCCTGGGACGCGCCCCCCTTCCTCGTGGGCCCATGGTGGCCCCCCTCCACTTATTCCTGCACCCACACACTTCTTCTTCCTCCCAAAATAATCACTAACCAGCTCAAGCATGAGTTCTAGCTCATCTTGCTGCCATTTTCGATCTCCTTGCTCAAAGCTCCACTCACGAAACTGCTTTGGGGGATTGTTCTTTGGTATGTGACTCCTCCAATGGTCCAATTAGTTTTTGTTCTAGTGCTTTATTCATTGCAAATTTTTACTGCCTAGGTGACCCTATTCTTGACCTTGCATGTAAAATTTATTTGGTCCTAAGTAGTTCTAATGCATGATATAGTCTCTAGGTACTTGTGGGAGTAGTTGCTATCAATTTTGTTGAGTTTGGTTCACTTTTATTTTGAGTTACTAAAATTTTCAAAAAAAATTCAGAGGAGGAAATATGTCTAGGAAAATGTACCAAGGTGGTTCTTCAAGGAAGCAAGGACCCAGGCTCGCAATACGTGAGTAGGACGATGAACCACCGAGGGAAGCTCACGTGCGGCCTTGTGAATGGCCGTCAGAGGAGTTTATGGTCAAAGCAGGCATCAAGGATGAATTTGATGCATATGTGTGTAATGTTGGTCTTGAGGACTTCATGCAAGATAAGTGCCCTCAATATTACCACTTAACTGATTCCTTTGTGAGAAGGTTCAAATTTACATCTTCGTGCAATTCTCACACTGTCCTATTTGATCTTTATGGTAAATCTTATACTATGGACTTAGAAGATTTTAATACTGCTTGTAAACTCCTGCAGTGCGGCAATGTTAGTGAACCTCGCAAATCTGAATATAAAGATTTTCTTGCTAGTACCACTGTGGGGGAATCTAGAGAAATAGCACAAGAGACCATAGGGAGCATTCATTTTCCTGATATACATTATTTTGCTCTCTTTATAGGTAGATGTATAAATGGTAAGGACGAGGCATGTCATATGTGTGTGCCTGATCTTAGTGTCCTCAAGAGTGCTATGCTAGGAGATAAACAATATAACTTAGGGGCCATTGTTGCACGTAGGTTGCATAATAATGGTTTAATTGGAGACTTGTTTGGTGGGATTTACGCAACCCGTGTAGCTAATTTTGTTGAGTTACCCATACATGAAAGGGATATGGAGTTGCCTCCCGCTTATATAGATTATAATGCCATGGTTAGCCATCAGTTTCTTGAGAGGAATGAATAATTCCTGCAGTATCGACTAATCTTTGACAGACGTCGCACTATCCATGTTGCTCTCCCTGCTCCTGGTTTCTTTGACTTTCAGGCAAAAAGGAGATACTTTATAACCAGGGAGGAGGCGAACGAGTACGAAAGGAGGACGGAGGCAGCCCGCCTCCAAGCTGCAGCTTGTGAGGCAATGGCTGCTGCATCTCAGTACGACTCCAGCTACCACTTTGATCCATGGGCATAGACCAACTTAGGCCAAAGGCCTAAGCTTGGGGGAGTACGTATTTCTCACCGACATTACATTCATGTTCACACACTCATTCTAGTTGTCGGTGCTCATACTTTTTCATTGTATTATCCATGCTAGTTTCTTTTCTTTTTCTCGCCTTCTTCTTGTGTGCTTGAATAATCTTAAGAAAAACAAAAAAAAATAGTTGTAGCTTTTAGCTAGTTTACTTTCTATGCCTGTAGTAGTAGTAATTAAAAGAAAACTCAAAAAGATTTCTCGTTCTTCTTTTGCTTGTTGGGAGCTTTCCCGTGTAAATAGTTTTATTTCTTTTCTTTTCTTTGGGGAACGAGAGGAGAAGACCATGATGAAAAATGTTGAGTGATTCTCATATGCATTATTGATGATTTAACCAAGATCCCGTATTACCTTGTCTTCTCCCTTGAATTGAATGCTTGCAGATTCCAGCTTAGTCCAATGCACGTGCACTATTATTATTATCCACATCATTCGTTCATGCAAGTGAAAGGCAATAATGATGATATATGATGGACTGATTGAGATGAGAGAATCTGGTATGAACTCGACCTATCTTATTTTTCTAAATATGATTAGTTTATGGTTCCAGATTCAACCTATTATGAATAAACATGTTTGCAATGACAATTATCTAGGAGTTTATAATGGTTTACCTTGCGTGCCAACATGCTATTAAAATGGTTGTGATGTGGTATGATAGGGTGGTATCCTCCTTTGAATGATTCGAGTGGCTTGACTTGGCACATGTTCACGCATGTAGTTGAAACAAAATCAACATAGCCTCCATGATATTTATGTTCATGGTGTATTATATCCTACTCATGCTTGCACTCAGTGTCTATTAATTTTAATGCATGTTCATGACTGTTGTCGCTCTCTAGTTGGTCGCTTCCCAGTCTTTTTCTAGCCTTCACTTGTACTAAGCGGGAATACTGCTTGTGCATCCACTTCCATAAACCCCAAAGTTATTCCATATGAGTCCACCATACCTTCCTATATGTGGTATCTACCAGCCGTTCAAAGTAAATTTGTATGTGCCAAACTCTAAACCTTCAAATGAAATTCTATTTTGTATGCTCGGACAGCTCATGTATCAACTAGGGTTGTCTATATCTTCCATGCTAGGTGGATTATTCTCAAGAGGAGTGGACTCCGCTCCTCATTCATGAGAAAATGGCCGGTAACCGGGATGCCCAGTATCATGCTCAAATCAAATCAAAATAATTGCAAACAAAACTCCCCCAGGATTGTTGTTAGTTGGAGGCACCCGTTGTTTCGGGCAAGCCATGGATTGATGATTGTTGGTGGAGGGGGAGTATAAATTTTACCATTCTATTTGGGAACCGCCTATAATATGTGTAGCATGGAAGATATCGAGATCTCTTGGTTGTTATGTTGACAATGAAAGTATGCTGCTCAAAATGTTATTTATCTCTATTTCAAAATCGAGCTCTGGCACCTCTACAAATCCCTGCTTCCCTCTGCGAAGGGCCTATCTATTTACTTTTATGTTGAGTCATCACCCTCTTATTAAAAAGCGCCCACTAGAGAGCACCGCTGTCATTTGCATGCATTACTATTAATTTATATTGGGTATGACTATGACTGGATCTATTTTACCATGAATTACAATGTTTAGTCAGTCCTTGATCTTTAGAGGTGCTCTGCATTTATGTTTTGCCATCTCAAAAAGGGCTAGCAAGATACCATCTTGTTATATCATATTATAATTGTTTTGAGAAAGTGTTGTCATCCGATATTTATTATTATTGCTCGCTAGTTGATTATGCCATTGATACGAGTAAACATGAGACCTAAGTGTTATTGTGAATATGATTAGTTCAAAATCTTTGCTGAAAACTTGAATGTTGGCTTTACATATTTGCAACAACAAGAGCAAACAGAGTTTGTAAAACTTTTTCTTTATCACTTTCATTTTGTCAACTGAATTGCTTGAGGACAAGCAAAGTTTAAGCTTGGGGGAGTTGATATGTCTCCATCGTATCTACTTTTCCAAACACTTTTGCCCTTGTTTTGGACTCTAACTTGCATGATTTGAATGGAACTAACCCGTCTGACGCTGTTTTCAACAGAACTGCCATGGTGTTATTTTTGTGCAGAAATAGAAGTTCTGGGAATGACCTGAAAATCACGGAGCAACTTTTTGGAATTAATAAAAAATATTGGCAAAAGAATCAACGTCAGGGGGACCACACCCTATCCACGAGGGTGGGGGCGCCCCCCCCCCCCAGGGCGTGCCCCCTGCCTCGTGGACCCCCTGGAGCTCCACCGACCTCAACTCCAACTTCATATATTCACGTTTGGGGAGAGAAAAATCAGAGAGAAGGATTCATCGCGTTTAACAATACGGAGCCGCCGCCAAGCCCTAAACTCTCTCGGGAGGGCTGATCTGGAGTCCGTTCGGGCTCCGGAGAGGGGGATCCGTCGCTGTCGTCATCATCAACCATCCTCCATCACCAATTTCATGATGCTCACCGCCGTGCGTGAGTAATTCCATCGTAGGCTTGCTGGACGGTGATGGGTTGGATGAGATTTACCACGTAATTGAGTTAGTTTTTTTAGGGTTTGATCCCTAGTATCCACTATGTTCTAAGATTGATGTTGTTATGCTTAATGCTTGTCACTAGGGCCTGAGTGCCATGATTTCAGATCTGAACCTATTATGTTTTCATGAATCTATGTGAGTTCTTGATCCTATATTGCAAGTCTATAGTCACCTATTATGTGTTATGATCCGTTAACCCCGAAGTGACAATAATCGGGATACTTACCGGTGATGACCGTAGTTTGACGAGTTCATGTATTCACTAAGTGTTAATGCTTTGGTCCGGTACTCTATTAAAAGGAGGCCTTAATATCCTTAGTTTCTGATAGGACCCCGCTGCCACGGGAGGGTAGGACAAAAGATGTCATGCAAGTTCTTTTCCGTAAGCACGTATGACTATATTCGGAATACTTGCCTACATTACATTGATGAATTGGCGCTAGTTCTGTGTCACCCTATGTTAGAACTATTGCATGAGGAATCGCATCCGACATAATTATCCATCACTGATCCAATGCCTACGAGCTTTTCACATATTGATCTTTGCTCAATTACTTTACCGTTGCCACTGTTACCGTTACTACAAAACTGCTACTATTACTTTTGCAACTGTCACCGTTACTTCCATACTACTTTGCTACTAAATACTTTGCTGCAGATATTAGGTTATCTAGGTGTCGTTGAATTGACAACTCAACTGCTAATACTAGATAATATTCTTTCGCTCCCCTTGTGTTGACTCAAGAAGTTTGGGTTGAATAGTCTACCCTCGAAAAATGTTGCCATCCCCTATACTTGTGGGTTATTGTCTTGCACATGTAGTTCCTACTGTCAGAGGTTTTGACCCATCATTTGACCCTTTTTGCATATGGGGAAATGAGTTTGTCCATGAATATCAGTCAAGTCAAGAAACTCAGAAAGATTGTTAGGATAAAGAAATTAGCGACAGAAAACAACAAGATCTTTGTATGCACAATGAAGAAGACATCACTTCACTACAGCATGGTACTAACTGTTATTCCTTGTCTTGTTAAATCCTTTGCGACATTTCAAATCTAGAGAAGATATTTATGCATATCCTTGTTTTCGGGCCTTTCCAAAGCAGTTCATTGATGATTACCTCTCAAACCACATGTATGTTTAGGAGGCGAGGAAGGTATTCATACAACACCCACGGTTCAATTTTGAAGTCTTCCTGAAGAGGACAAAGGATGGACGATCAATCATCTGCATGCACTGGCTTTGCAAAGACCTTCAACATAATGAAGGCTCAATATTCGCCTTTGGCTTCAGCAGTTTTCCATATGAGATTCATCTGTCTATGTATCGCTATGATGCTAATTTCTAAAGGTTATAGATGTTGCATGTGAAACTTCTTGCTGGTGCAGTTGCGTAATGGGGTAGCTGAGTGTTGAAGCTATATGATGTTGTACTCTGATGTATTTCAGTTATGAAATCCTGCTTCCTTAATACGAAAATAAAATATATTGTGTGCTTAATATGAACTGTCAATTAGATTAACAAATGGATTATTAATAATAGGCCAATTAGCCTGCTAATTGGGTTTTTTCTCTTGCAAACGCTTATTGAGAAAACACAGTGGGCGATGACCTCAGACAACGCACATAGTTTCTAGGAGTAAAACATGTTGGATCAATGTACAATCGCACACGACTTCCTCTTGAAAACTGTTTGCCTTATGCCACCATGCGCAAACGTTTACCACATAAAAAGTGTCTGTGATGGACAGCATATGCCACACAGTTTCTTCTACGCACCGTGTGTGATGCATTCAATAACGCAAATGGTAAAATTGTTAATATCGCCTGCAATGGCAACACTATCAAAAATGATTTAATGGGGAAAATTGTGTTTCATGTACATAAAAACGGAAACGTTTTCACTGGATTGACTGTGTGGGATGTACATAGGAACGAAAACATACTTCTTGGATTGACTGTGTGGGATGTACATACGAACGGAAATGTATTCCTTGGATTAATTATGTGGAATGTACATACATACGGAAACGTTTGTCTGGGACTGGCTATGTGGGATGTACTTACGATCGGATACGATTGGGCATGTATAATTGTATTTTTAACACAACTATACGTACAATCGTATTTGATCGCTCGCCCGTCGCACACGACCCCATTTTACCGAGCGTGTGTGTGACCGGAGGGCCTATCCCCGACGGTTTCTGGGTCGTGTGGGAAGGACCCCCCTATCGCCCACACTCACTTGGCGGCGGTTCCAAATGACGTAGCGGAAAGGGGTTAAAACCATTTGTATAACACCTCACTATACCAGTGAACACCTATGACATGTACTTCTTTAGTGTCATAGTTGAAATGGTAGGCACATGGCATGATTTTCAAACAAAAGTTTAGAATACCACCATTGGGATGTTGTGATTTCATTCCGGGCATGGATTGGTTATCTAACTATAGCCCAATTTTTGTCAATTGAAGAAAACTAAGAAACCGAGGATTCATCATGCAAGAAAAAGGATTACTCTTAGGGGAATTAAAAGCACTCTTGTTATGAATGCTTACCATTGTGTCCTTCTCAACTAAATAAACCATTATAACAAGGACATGTGGAACAATTAATGCAACTATGTGTTGTTATTGAAGAAGATCAAAACACCCAACTTCCTTATGAAATCAAGCAAGTCCTTAAGGATAGTGCAGTAGTGTTTGAGGAACCTACCCAACTACCTCCATCCAGATCCTATGATCATACTATTCTTGTGTTACTAGGAGCCAAGCCAATGAATTTGAGACCATATAAAGTGCCTCTCCATCTTAAAGATGAATCGAGAACTAGTAGCTCACATGCTTGAAAATGGCTTATTAAATGCAGCATCCCAGTTTCATCTCCTTTTGGTCAATAAGAACTAAGGCACATGGAGATTTTGTGTGGTTTACACGCAGCTTAGTGTAGTAACCATCAAAAACAAATATCACATGCGAGTGGTTAAGGAGATCTTAGATGATTTGACAGGATCTCAATGGTTCACTAAGCTGGATATCATCAAACTCTGATGGCAAAAGGGTGAAGAACACAAAACTTCATTCAAAACACACAATGGACATTTTGAATTAAAGGTCATGCCCTTTGGTTTGAAGAGTGCACTGACTACATTGCAAGAAGCCCTGAATCCGACTTTTCACCATTTGATTGGAAACTGTGTGTTGGTTTTTGTTGATGATATACTCATATACACTGGAAACCTTGAAGAAGATAAAGAATAGTTGGGTCTATTGTTCAAAATCTTACAAGACAATAATGTCTATGTGAAGAAATCCAAATGCTCCTTTTCACAAAAAATTGGAATATCAAGGGCACCGCTTCCTCTCAACTAGGAAGTTGTTGGGTGCCCAAGTGCAAGGGTTTGTAGCAAGTGAAAATTTCCCTCAAGTGGATGGCCTTAAAGTTTATCGAACCAGTAGGAGTTACAGAATAAGAAATTATCAGTAACCGGACACACGAATACAAAAAACCTTGGCCCCAACGAAACTAGTGAGGTTGTCAATCTCACTAGTTTTGCAAGTTACAAGATAAATGCACAAGTGTATGGAAGATTTTATTAGAACAAGAAAGTACAAGGAATTGTAAAAGAGATTGTTGATCGAGGTTGAAATAATAAGAAGAACAATGGACTAGTGTCCATAGGTTCACTAGTGGTTTCTCTCCAAAAGAAAGCATGGTGTGGTGAACAAATTACATTAGCATATCGATTAAACTGCATTTTTATAACTAGGACTATCCATGGCATAATCAACATATTAGCATCACGTCCAAACATCTATAGACCTTTATCCAACTGTATCCACAACTCATACTCCAACCAAGACCGCTATCCAACATGCATCTTAAAGTATTAATTAAAAATAGAGTATTGCATTAAGTATGATGACATGAAGTAGATGATATGTTGTCTTCGCACTGCGTTTAAAGCACAACTACCAATCATCTTTTTGTCTCTACTGGCAACAACCCAATACAAGCCTTTTCCACTTTCTATAACTGCGGGAGATTACTTGCATGGTTCAACCCAGCTATCATACACAACTCCCTCTTAGGGATCAAATACCAAACTTGGCCAAAGATAGATAGATAGATATGAGAGCATATATGACTAAAAGTATGCAACAAAGAAACCAAATAAATCTAAAAAGTATTCATGTATAAATCTAACCATAAAGTGAAAACTCATCACACTTCACACTGCTACAAACACACCAACATCTTACATTAGATGAAACACAATTATGTAGGGGTCACACATGATATTTGTATGGAGAAACATGGGAGAGAAAACCAACTAGCTACTGCTATGGACCCATAGTCGAAAGCAAACTACTCATGGACGATCATGGTGACCTTCAAGTTGATGGAGATGGGCTCCATGATGATTACCCCCTCCGAGAGAGTACTGGAAAAGGCCTTTAGATTGGATTGCCATGTATTAGAGAGGTGCGGCGGCGGAAACAGAATAACTCCTTGATATTTAGAATTTTTGGAGCGAGCGAAAAATATAGGCATCGAAACACGATGGAGAGGTCGACTAGGGGCTCCAAGGAGCCCCGCCACATGCACCCTACCATGTGGAGGGTGCGTGTGGAGGCTGTGGGCCCTCCTAGGGAGGATCATGAGCCGTCCAAAAGCTTCCCGATGAAAATGATTATCTAGAATTATTTCATGATTTTTGGATCTCCGTAAAATTGGTTTTCTTGTAAATCCAAAAACATGCAAAAACAACAACTATCACTAGGCACTGAGTTAAATATGTTAGTCTATAATAATAATAATAATAATAATAATAATAATAATAATAATAATAATAATAATAATAATAATAATAATTTCTGCCAAAATGATATAAACATAACATGAAAAAATAAAAAAATTATAGGTATATTTGAGGCGTATCATTTACATCACTGGATCCCTAGTATGTCTACTAAAAGAAAAAGACTGAGGCAGTTCAAAATTGGTCAGCTCCTACCACAGTGAAACAACTCAGATCCTTCTACATGAGGTTCATAAAAACTATGGTCTGATCAATATGCCACTTATTGAGGCGCTGAAGAAAAACCAAGTGTTCTCCTGGATTGAGTTAGTTAATACATCTTTTCTCACACTAAAGCAAGCACCAGTTAATGCACTTGTCCTTAAGCTACCTTGCTTTCATGAATAGTTCACAATTGAAACTAATGCTTGTCATAGTGGAGTGGGATTTATCTTAATGCAAGATGGAAACCCAATGACCTTTCTTAGTAAATCAGTAGGGGGTAAAATCAAGGTCTATCTACATATATGAAAAAAGAATGTATGGCTACTCATTTAGCAATGGACAAATGGAGATCTTACCAACATCATCATGAGTTTCTCATCAAAACCAATCATCAAAGTCCAGCTCAATTAACTGCTCAGAGACCAACCACTTCCATTCAACACACGACATTTGTGAAGATCATTGGATTGCAATACAAGATTGTGTATAAGAAAGAATCTAGTAATCAAGTTGTTGATGCTTTCATCAGAAAATATGAAGAAACTCAGTGTAATGCCATATCTTCTTGTATTCCATCTTGTACTACTACTCGCATTGTAGGATATGTTCAAGATTAGGCAAAAGAGGTTTTGACTAGTTTCGCTATAGATCCCACTAGCAAACCAAATTTTACCCTAATTGAAGGCCTCATTGTTGGAAATATGCCCTAGAGGCAATAATAAATTGGTTATTATCATATTTCCTTGTTCATGATAATTTTTATTATTCATGCTAGAATTGTATTGACCGGAAACTTAAATACATGTGTGAATACATAGACAACACAGTGTCCTTAGTGATCCTCTACTAGACTAGCTTGCTGATCAAAGATGGTTAAGGTTTCCTAACCATAGACATGAGTTGTCATTTGATGGTGGGATCACATCATTAGGAGAATGATGTGATGGACAAGACCCAACCATAAGCTTAGCAATTGATCGTATCAGTTTATGTTATAGTTTTCTTCATGTCCAGTATCTATTCCTAAGACCATGAGAACGTGCAACTCCCTGACACCAAAGGAATACTTAGTGTGTATCCAAACGTCACTTCATAACTGGGTGATCATAAAGGTGATCTACAGGTATCTTTGAATGTATCTATTGGGTTGGCATGGATCAAGACTGGGATTTGTCACTCCGTATGATGGAGATATATCTCTGGGCCCTCTTGATAATACAACATCTTAAAGAGCTTGCAAGCAACATGACTAATGAGTTAGTCATGGGATCTTGTATTACGAAATGAGTAAAGAGACTTGCCAGTAACGAGATTGAACTAGGTATGGAGATACCAATGATCGAATCCCGGGCAATCGCGGGACAAAGGGAATTGCATACGAGATTAACCGAATCCTTGAAATCGTGGTTCAACCGATAAATGATCTTTGTGGAATATGTAGGATTCAATATGGGCATCCAGGTCCCGCTATTGGTTATTGACCAGAGAGGTGTCTCGGTCATGACTACATGATTCCCGAACCCACAAGGTCGCACGCTTAACGTTCATTGACGCTAGAGTAGTATTGGGACATTTGATGATTGGTAACCGAATGTTGTTAGGAGTCCCGAATGAGATCCCGGAAGTCGCGAGGAGTCTTGTTTATATATGGGAAGTCATATTTTGGGTTTCGAAAAAAGTGTAGTTTTTTCGGTATTGTACCGTGAAGCTTCTAGAAGGTTCTGAAGAATTCCGAAGGGGTCCAGAAGTCCACAAGTGGGTCCACCATGACCCAAGGGCTAGCAAGGGCCGAGGGGAGGTGCCCTGGCCTTATTGGGCAAGGTGCACCAAGTTCTCAAAAGCCCATGTGGCTAGGGAAGGGGGAAAAGGCGGAGTCCTAGTAGGAATAGGATTGGACTTGGAGTCCAAGTCCTCTCCCCCTTGGCTGCGCCCTAGGGCTTGGAGGGGTTGTTACCCACTCCCCTCCACCTATATATCGAGGGGAGGGGACACCCAAAGAGCACACACCAAGCCCTTGGCGCCCCTCTCTCTCCCGTTATTCCATAGTTCCTTCATCCTCGTTCTAGTAGCGCTTGGCAAAGCCCTGCTGAACTAGCTCCACCACCACAACGCCGTGCTGGTTGTGATCCCATCTACTTCTACGCCTTCTCTTACTAGACCAAGGAGGAGGAGACGTCATTGAGCTGCACATGTGTTAAACTTGGAGGTGTCATCTGTTCGGCACTAGATCGGTTGCATCGTGATCGTATGCGAAGAGTACAACTACATCAACCGCGTTATATACGCTTCCGCTTTCGGTCTACGAGGGTACGTATACACACTATCCCCTCTCGTTTCTATGCTTCTCCTAGATAGATCTTGGGTGTTCGTAGGAATTTTTTTAATTTTCATGCTTCGTTCCCCATCACTCATCGGGTACAAAGGAAGAATATATGTGGGAGGGACATAATACTCTTGCTCAACATCACATACTACAAGCCCTGCATGCTAAATTAGTGGACAGTCTAGCACTATAACAACATACCATGGAATTTAACATTTATTTGCTTACCCAAATATGAAAGATTTAGTGGATGCTTTTTGTGAAACAATGCATTGTGTGCCAGCAAGCAAAGGCTGAACATACTAAACTCCATGGGTTGATGCAACTACTTCAAGTGCCAAAGCAAGCTTGGTCTTGGATTAGCATGGATTTCATTAAAGGGATGCCAAGGTCAACAATTATGATAGTATTCTAGTGGTTATTGACAGGTTCATGTAAGTACAAACATTTTATACCTTTCGAACACTAATATAGCTATGTGGATTGCTCAGGCGTTTCTGGAGAATATATACAAGCTGCATGGGCCACCCAATGTTATTGTGTCTCACAGAGATAAGGCTTTCACCAGCCACTTTTGGCAAAAGCTGCTCAAACTAACTGATGCTCAGCTAAACATGAGTGGTGCTAGACATCCAGAGACTGATGGTCACACACTAAGATCAAATCAATGTTCGGAAAAACTACTTAAGATGTTTTGTGCATGCTTTTTCCCCACAAGTGGCATCATTGGCTGCCCCTCACTGAAATTTACGTATAACTCTGCTTACCATTTAGCTCTAAATACTACACCCTTCAGAGTTTATATGGCATGGATCCAAAGTAGTTGGATGTTCAGGCTATTCTTCCTACACCTATTCCAGAAGTTGATGAGTGGCTACAACAACATGTTGATATGAACATTATCATTCAGAACCAACTGCTTAGATCGAACGAAAGTGCAAGGTGATAAGGGGAGGCATGAGCAGCATTTGAAGATACACAACCTTATGTACAAATGACAATTGCTCACCAGAGTAATCAGAAATTGGCCTTCAAATACTTTTGGCCCCTTTCTCATACTCCAAAGAGTGGGGTATGTTTCCTACAAACTACAAATGCTAGAAAGCAGTAAATTCATCCTATTGTGTTGTCCCAGTTTGAAAAAAAACTGTACCACCTATTTTCGAGGCATGGTCGGATCACCCTACCGTATTGATACTGACCACATGGCTCAGCCAGCAACCATTCTCGGTTGGCGCCTTGTTCATAAAGATAGTGGTATGTCTATGCAAGTGCTCATGCATTGGAAGGACCTTCCAGCCAAATGGGCGACCTAGGAAGATATTGAAGACATGCAACAACATTTCCCTTCATTGACTTTCTATCAAGACATTTCTCAAGGAGGGGAGCATGTCATGGAGTCAATACCTGACAATGATGAAGATCAAGGGGAAGAGAGAGGGAACCAGCTACGATGACATACATGAACCTGAAGACCCATTAAGCATGAATGAAGCCCACTTGGTCGTGGCCTAGTAGCCAATGGCTATCTACATAAGTTGGGGTCACCGTTATGCAGGGGAATTGTTGAACATTTTATTGGAGCCTCTCCTGCATGGTCTTATCTCCTCCTCCTCTCTTCCTCTCAAACCCTATGATTTGGTGCTCCTCCACCTCAAATCCGTGCATCCAGAACTATATACCACCTAGTGTGTTTCTAGAGATGTCATGATCGTGACACAGTCTTTTGTTTTAGGTCTGCCATGTACTCAAGAGGTGGCAATAAAAATTGATACACAATGTGTTGTTTATTACTCTTACTTTCAATAATTGGGTATACCTAAATATGAAATGAGGGATATTGTTGATAAGATATCATATTTTAACTAAGCAAAGGCAAGTCTTTTCTTTTGATTCCTTTCTCCTCCGCCTTAGAATTTATTGTATATGGCATTCTTAATCTAGCACCATTGTACATGCCTTAACCACATGGTTGGGGAACCTAATTTTTATTTTGTTGTAAGGATGGGAAGGAGGAGGTAAGTGGACTCTTTTGTTTAGTTGCATGGATAAAAAGGGATGGATTGTTGTGATGAAGTTTTCATTTACGAGATGGTGATATTACCTATTTGCATGATATAACTATATGAGGTATTTAATCTTCAAAGAATTAATGTAGGTAGTTGCAATTTTGCATCATCAAAGAAATCTTCACAATGCCAAATTATATCTTACTTTTCTCTTCTTTATGGTTGTGTCTTCTTGAATCTTAAAGCATACTAAAGAGATAGGGGTGTAAAATTGCGTAGATGTATTATGCTTACAAAAGAATCACAAATCGCATCCCACGACATCATTCAATAAACAGTTCAAAAGTCATACCACACATATAATCCTAAGGTAAGGTCATATCTCAATAGATAGAAACTCAACATACTATTCATAGAATTATATATCTAACTTAACATTGTAGTGGTCATCTGAATCTCTTCCAAAATGATCTCAAAGATCAATAGATACTCTGGAAACTATTTCTTCTTGAATGATACAAGATACTCCATAATGTAGCATGTCTCCTTTGGCCATTTCATTCCTTCATCTTCATTTGGAGATTGAGCATTCACATCAAAATTCCTTAAGTACATATGCATCTGGGTGTTCTCAGGTGAAGAATCAACTTCCAAAAGGCTGGGTCTTGAGTGGCATAGACATAACGGGTTACTTGGATCATCATTTACATTAAGACGAGAGAAGAATTCATACGATTAATAATACATGATAAATACAAGCTTTGTTCCTATGGCTTTCCCTAGTCCATTCTTAGGGTTACGAACTATCGGATTGTGCTCTCATACCATTTGTAACGACCGGCCTCGGTAAAGATCCGAGTCTTTGTGCTTATTGTGTCAGTCTCTCGATCATTTTCTATAACATTACATTACATGATGAAATACCAAGAATAGAAAACATGTCATAAATATTACATCGTAGATCTAGACTTTAATTATTACATACCTGAATGGCTCAAGGCTAGCTCACAAATAAGACACAACAGGAAAATAACAAAGATCTTTGTGGAGTCCATCAACGCCATTGGAAAAAAGTTGATTATAGACATCACAACCCTATGTCACATCACTTCCTCATCATATAAAATCATGTAACTTGATTAGTTGCAACCATGTAGGTCGGTATATTGAATGTACCAGCAAGTCACAATAGAATGATAATAACATACCTACTTCTACTAGCTGGTTAGTCAAATCAATGACTTGTGGCTATTTTGCAAAAAAGTTGTTTTGCCCTTATAAGTATATAATAGTGAATTTCTTCTTTCTACAATTAAATACATATGGTTGAATTAGGCAACTCCAATTCCAACCTATTCCCATCATTAAAGTTCCCACTCAAGTTTTCTTAAGGTGTACCATATGTCAAGAACATCTAACAATTGCAGTGGTCTAGGTACTCAAATTTTTCATAACCAGGGACACGAGTAATTGATTGGATTTAAAACACACTTTAGAGGTTTTTTACACTTTACCCACTAGACTAGCTCAACTCTATTAGCTACTACACACTATGGTATAGAAACCGGGAGAAGACCGATATGAAGTCTTTCAGAAGCACTCACCTCCACCCAACGCATGTTGGTACACCTACACATCATCTACATATTCTATCATCGCAATGCGTGGCTCCCACAACCTACTCAACTAAGCCAGGGCCCATAATGGTTAGTGGTTGTACATGGAAGCTATTAGTCACTAAGTATGTTAGCTCTTCCTTAGCCTGGGGGGCACCCACTTAGGACATATTCATAGTTTAGAAACCATGACGCACCTTGTTGAAACCACCCAACAATACCGACGAGAGTACTTAACCATGGACCATGTCCTTAGAAAAGGAACAAGAATCCATGATGCAATCATGTCCGCCGAAGGAGGTGAATTCTAAGTTTCTAGTCAACTCATTAACAAGTCCTCACATAATCACGATGCATACACTAATCAACCCCATCTACATATCACCGCAAGAATACAAACTACTACAAGATATGTTGATAAGGAAACAAGTTCACATCATGCGACCATCCTAAACTGGGTTCCAATAGCATAACATGATAGAATAATATTCCCTACACATGCATATTCATAATATGATGTAGAACTACATGCATAGCAAGATAGGCCGGAGTATGATGAAGGTGCAACTTCCTCGTAGGTTTAATGATGTTCTTCATACTCAAAATCCTGATAATTATACTCTTGGCACTCCAAGCAACCTATTGTAAACAAAACAACCAAATAAACAACCGTGCGATAAAGAAAAAATCAAAATAACAATAAAAAATTATGATAAGGTAATCAACATCGACATAACTTGGCTTAATACTCCCTCCGTTCCTTTATGTAAGGTGTATTATTTTCGGCATGGTTACCAAGACGCATAATTATAGAGGTGTTAGGACAAAATTACCCTTGGTAAATTTGTTAGTTAGTGGAAAGTAAATCAATGACTCCAGGAAAAATAAGAGATACATGCAATCGAGAGAGAGATAGTTTCCTTCTTTTGATACAAGAAGAGATATAGGAAATCAGGAGAGAGATACTTTCCACTTTCTGGAGGGATAAAAAGGGAATTATGAGGATTTAGAAGAAATGTGCCCTACTGTAACACCCTCGATGCGACTATATCTCCCACGTGTCGAGGCACGACTTAGAGGCATAATCGCATTGAAGGCATATGTCTCAAGTGAGGTAATCTTCACACAACCCATGTAATACAATAAGGGAAAGAGATACATAGTTGGCTTACAATCGCCACTTCACACAATTACATGAATAAAGCATTACATCAACCAAATACAATCAGGTCCCGACTACGGAACCAAAATAAAAGAAGAACCCCAAATGCGACAAAGGTCCCTGATCGACCCCAACTGGGCTCCACTACTGATCAACTAGAACGGAAACAACACAAAGGACACGATCTTCATCGAGCTCCTCCTGAGCTTGGTTGCGTCATCGGCACGGACTCAACGGCACCTGCAAGCTGGTTTTGGAAGTATCTGTGAGCCACGGGGACTCAGCAATCTCGCACCCTCGCGATCAAGACTATTTAAGCTTATGGGTAAGGTAAAGGTATGAGGTGGAGCTGCAGCAAGCGACTAGCATATATGGTGGCTAACATACGCAAATGAGAGCGAGAAGAGAAGGCAAAGCACGGTCGATAAAGGTATGATCAAGAAGTGATCCTGGACTACCTACGTCAAGCATAACTCCAACAACCATGTTCACTTCCCGGACTCCGCCAGAAAGAGACCATCACGGTTACACACGCGGTTGATTCATTTTAATTAAGGTCAAGTTCAGGTTTTCTACCACCGGACGTTAACAAATTCCCATCTGCCCATAACCGCGGGCACGGCTTTCGAAAGTTCAAATCCCTGCAGGGTGTCCCAACTTAGCCCATCACAAGCTCTCACGGTCAACGAAGGAATAGACCTCCACCCGAGACATTCCGATCAGACTCGGTATCCCGGTACAACAAGACATTTCGACAGGGTAAAACTAAACCAGCAACACTGCCCGAATGTGCCGACAAATCCCGATAGGAGCTGCACATATCTCTTTCTCAGGGCACACTCAGATGAGCGCTCCGTACAACTAAAACCAAACCTCGAGTTGCCCCGAGGGGGCGCTGCACAGGACTCTAGTTCGGACCAACACTCAGAGGAGCACTGGCCCGGGGGGGTAAAATAATGATGACCCTTGGGCGCGCGACCCCCAAGGGAAAAGAAAAGGCTAGGTGGCAAATGGTAAAACCAATGTTGGGCATTGCTGGAAAAGCTTTACTTAAGGCGAACTGTCAAGGGGTTCCCATTATAGCCCAACCGCGTAAGGGACGCAAAATCCGGGAACATAACACCGATATGACGGAAACTAGGGCGGCAAGAGTGAAACAAAACACCAGGCATAAGGCCGAGCCTTCCACCCTTTACCAAGTATATAGATGCATTAATTAAATAAGATATATAGTGATATCCCAACAAGTAAATAAATATTCCAACAAGGAACAAACTTCAATCTTCACCTGCAACTAACAACGCTATAAGAGGGGCTGAGCAAAGCGGTAACATAGCCAATCAACGGTTTGCTAGGACATGGTGGGTTAGAGGTTTGACATGGCAATTTGGGAGGCTGGCAAGCAAATGGTAGGCATCGTAGCATTGGCATAGCAAAAGAGCGAGCAAACTAGCATAGCAAAGATAGTAGTGATTTCGAGGGTATGATCATCTTGCCTGAAATCCCGCAAGGAAGAAGAACGAGTCCATGAAGAAGACAAACGGACATAGACGAATGGATCCTCACAACCTCGACGTTATCGGAACCAACCCGAAGAAGCAACACCGGAAAAGAAGCACACAACATAGTAAACAACCACCACAACAACATGGCACGATGCACAATCGAGTATGATGCATGTCCGGTTTAATGAAACATGGCATGGCAAAGTGCAACAAACAACACTACAAATTAAGTGGAGCTCAATACGCAACGAGTTGCATATTGATGAAACACCACGACACGTTATTTAGTTTGATCTCGTTTATGTACTCAACAATATTAAATGTTGATTAACATGGCAAGAGGTGAAGCACAACAAAACTACCTATCTAGGCAAGTTTAAATGAGGCCGGAAGCAACGAACAACAATTCCGGAAACTCCTCATGAGCATAAATTAGGTTTGGTACTGTTCTGCCCTAAACACAATTTTAGAGTTGTTTAATATGCACATAAAGGTCACCATGATAAACTAGGCAAAATTCTACCCCATTTACATATAAAGTTTATTTAATTCGGAGCTACGGTTATTTAGTTATGAATTAAATCATTTTAGCATGGCATAGGAGTAAATTAATGCAAACAACATTTTTAACATTTCAAACATAGATGAAAGTTGGATATTATTAATCTACACAAAATTCTGAGCAAGTTTCATATATAAAACATTTTAATCCGATGCACGGTTAGTGAGTTATCAAATGCATGAACTAGGGGGACTATACTGCCAAACTGCTGCTCCGGATAAATAGGAAAAATCCCAGGCGCTGAAAAACACATCACGGGCCGAATCTGAGGTAGGCCCAACAGTGAGGAGAAAAAAATAGAGGAGGGGGCACTGGGGTCGGCTCACCCTGGGCCTGGCCCGGTAGCAGAGAGGAGGAGGCAGGCCGGCTTGGGGCTGCGGGGCTGGGCCGGATCTGGCACGGCGGCCCAGCGGAGAGGAGGGGCTGGCGCTGGGCCTCGCGCAGGACGCGGTCCACGGGGACTGACGCGGAGTGACCCGGTCGGATCGAGGCAGGGCGACAGTGGCGCCCATGGCGACGATGGCCGGCGGCGAACTTGGAGAGAAGCGGCGTCAGGAGAGATCCGATCGGCCAGCACCGGATCCGGGCGGCCGCAGGGCGGAGGACTTCGGCAGGTGGGCGGCGAACTTGAAGTCGACGGAGGACACGCGGCAGTGAACTGCAAGGGTCACCGGCAAGGGTTGCCGGCGTCGGGGAGGCGCGGCGGCCGGCGATGGGGATCTGCGGTGGCGCAGCTCCTGAGGCGGCGTGGCACGAGCGGGAGACCGCGGGTAGGCGGCGGTGACAAGATGGGCTCGCGCGGGCCCGATCTGGGTCCCGCGGGCCGGCGGCGAAGTGGGGCGGCGCGGTGCCATGTGGCGCGCGCGGGTTGGACGAGGGCGGTGGCCGGCTGAGGTGTCGGCCTCTGATTGGTCGGGATGACGAGGCAGCGGCGCTGGACACGTCCAACGGCGGGACGGACAAGTCCGGCGGCGCGGGGAGGAGTGGATCTAGGGTTCATCCGCGAAATGATCCGAAATTTCGGGGAGGGGCTATTTATAGGCATAAGTGGAGCTAGGAGAGTCCAAATGAGGTGCGGTTTTCGGCCACGCGATCGTGATCGAACGACCGAGATGATGGAGCAGAGTTAGGTGGGTTTTTGGGCCAAAATGGAAGGGTGTTGGGCTGCAACACACACGAGGCCTTCTCGGTCCCTCGGTTAACCGTTGGAGTATCAAACGAAGTCCAAATGATACGAAACTTGACAGGCGGTCTACCGGTAGTAAACCAAGGCCGCTTGACAAGTCTCGGTCCAATCCGGAAATGTTTAATCCCCACACAAGAAAGAAAGGTAGAAATGATCACCGGAGGAGAACGAAGCGCCGGAATGCAAAACGGACAACGGGGAAAATGTTCGGATGCATGAGACGAACACGTATGCAAATGAAATGCACATGATGACATGATATGCAATGCATGACACGCAAGCAATGACAAGGCAACACCAGGAATAACTGAACGACACCTAGCACATCTGTCTCGGGGCGTTACAACACTCCACCACTACGAGAGGATCTCGTCCCGAGATATAGAATGGCACCGGAGGGGCAACGGAAAAGAAAGAGAAGAGGTAAAACTAAGTTGCTTCTTTGACAAACGAGTGAGACCAAAGAACCTGGAAAGGTTAAGCCATTTCGAGAAAAGAATACAACGGAAATGACGAAGCTGAAAACACTCGTTAGAAAAGAGGAACAAGGGAAAACAACTTCGGGTAGCACTCCGGTTGAGAAGTTATGCAAGACTTGATACGGTGAAAAGAACTTGAGCAGAGGACACGACACTCCGGTTACACAAGATAGAGAAGGAATAAGACTGATATAATTTGGACAGCACTCCGTCTGTAAATGGAAGGAATTGAACTTGACAAGATGAGAGGATACTTGTAAAGAGGACACAACACTCAGATTAAAAGGATAGGCATGGAAAGATCATGATCTTTGACAAAACGAGATGATGGGTTGAAAAGATGAACATCACAATGCCTCCGGAACAAAAGTAAGAATGGAATGTAGTGAACGAAGGAAAACAATATCTTGAGAGAGCACGGTTACAACAGAAGCTAGAACGGAGTTGTTGGAAAACCCACAACGAAAATAATAAGCTTGATATGGTCTTATGGAATACCTCTCAAATTAAGAGATGAAAAACCTGCCACTCATGGGAAAAGAATTGGATTGATAAGAACAAAAATACGAGAAACTTATTTCACCGGGAGGATAAATGAAAACTTGGATCATATATTATCCCCATTAATAGCATTACTCCTTAGGGGAAAGCTTTAGGTGAAATATAACCCAAGATAATTCCAACAAAGAGATTGATGGATTTAAAATACAACATACTTAATAACATGTGAATCATGAAACATGAACTCAAATTATGAAGAATGGCATGATACCACCTCCAAAGATACGGAAGAAAGAATTGCACTCTGGATTGCAAGAAGAAGAATACTTGAGCTCCTTAGAAAAGAATCTCCGTGAACTCTTGGAGAAGGGATAAAATCGTTGATGGACCACCATGTATAGCCTCCATGAAGAAACTCCGGTAAACAAAAGAGAAATCCAAAATAATTGAATGATGTAAAGAATAAGATTTAAGCCTCGCAATGATTTAGATAGAGAACTCCGTGATAATATAATTGAAAGAGGTTGGAACTCCAGGAAAGAAAGATGAGCACTTGAACCCAAGAATTTAATCATCGAGAACAAACTCCGGTAAACAAAAGGATGAACAAACGGAAGGAAAAAGAAGTTGAAAACACAAGGTGAATCCTTGCAATGATTTAGATGGACCTCCGTGGAGATGTAATTGTGAAAGCTTGGAACTCTTGGGAAAAAAAGATAAAGCGTCTCGAACCAAGAATGTGATATGATGCACCTCCGGAATAAGGAATTAAATCACTTGGATGGAACAAGAGTAAGAATTACATTATGCTTATCCTTCACCAATTTAAATTGATGACAATCAACGGATTTGGCATATTACTTATTCTTGTAGAAAAGATTAAGAGAGATATAACATCAGACTTGGGAAGGTATTGAACGAACCACCGGAAGGGTTGAAACAACGAATAAATTTGATATGATAAGAAAGGAAGAGAAATCTTGAACGAACCACTGGAAGAATTAGCAAATGGACGAAGATGCTTGAGAGAATTTAGATACAAGTGAATGTAATAGATTATGGACCGATTAGAGATCACTTGAACGCTGCACCGGTAAGATCGGAGAATGATAAGTGAAAGCTGAGAATGAATAAACCTGACTTGATGGACTCCGGATAACAAACTGAGAAGACTCTTAAATTGCTCCGGAAGGGTGAAAAGAATTCTCACAATCAAAACAATTATGAGAGGATGGCAACCAGCTAGAACCCCGAATCTTGAAGAGAATGGAGCAAGATTAAAGAGAAACTCTTCTTCGGTCTTCAAATGATGAGAGTGACGACGAGAAACACTACCAATAATTATTTAGGCACTCTGGAAGAATCAAAAGCGTAGAGGTTGAGGCAACGATGAAAAGAATTTGAAAGATCTTGGAGAAATACATTTGACAGATGATAATCATTCTTACGTCAAACTTCGAAAAGAATTTGATTATAACTCCGGAAATAAGAAGAGTCAGGTAAGATCCTAGGAAAAGACCTGTGGGTTGGGGCCCACTCAAGAGAAAACACCATTAGACTGATTAAAAGAGAGATTTCACCGGTTGAATTAAATGACTTGAATAAGATAGGACCTCGAAATAGCTTGAATGGATGCAAAGTGAAAACACAAATCTTCGAAATATCTTCAGCACTCCGGAACAATTAAATAGCGAGAAGTGAATGAATATGAGGTGCACCGGCATGAGAAGGTATTTGAAACGAGGAAAGGATATGATCAACACCGAAAGCTTGAATTGGCAACACCGGAGAAGAAAAAGAATGAAGAATGATGAACTAGAAACTCCGTTAGAATCTTTATGAGAATCACCGGATAAGAATATTGATAGAAAAGAATGGAGAGACTTCACATCAACAAGATGGATACTCAATTAAGAAATCTGAGTCCTTGAAGAAAAAAAACAAGGGAGGGAGGGTGGGAAAAACAACAACAATTTGGAATGGATGAAACGAACACCGTTGAGAAGAAGTGATAATTGATCTTGCGGTAGTTGAAAATGGACGGATCCACTTGAAGAGAAAACACGCCGGTGAAAAGAATTGACAAAAAAACAATCTCGATGATCAAGAGGATTGGTATTCACATAGGAATATGAGAACACCGCTTAGGAAAGGGCATGGAATCAACATTTGACATTGAACCAACTCGAATACCACAACTCAAAACAAAAACAAAAGGATTGGCTTGCAGAATAAGCCAGAACAAACATATGATAGAGATTTCGTCCGAAGTTTTCGTGGTGGGACTACACGGGCTCGATCGTACAGCACCATCATGTACAAGGCAGTGCACATGACATACGAAGCGTCCCCGAGTCAGCATAGCCAAGGACTCTTTAAGACACAACGAGACCACTGTAAAATCGACCGTGAATAGGCGAACCACTAGACGTCGAACCCCAATTTCATATCATACATCTGTCGGAAGGATATCCTAAGAGCTACTTGAATTCCCACCTATGAAACTCCCGAAATTTTCCGGTTATGCAATCAGGTGTTGGGGATACAGGGGAAGCATAATATCTCACCCAAACTAGCAAATCCTACATCCAGCTGTATCCATCCTTCAACACATAACCAAGAAACCTTCGGAAACCATCTACCTCAACCTTCGAAAAGCATCCGTTATACAAGTTATGGCGATACTCCCGAACTCCCGCCCCAGTACTGGGTGGCGTCGAGGTTATCTCACCAACGAACTGCATAAAAGAGATTTTCGATGTGGGCGTACTAAACTCAGGTATACCAGAATTGCAACGATAAAATTATGATGACAACACCTCAGAGCTCAACTCCCCGGGACACTTCCACTAAACCCCTGACAGGAGGCACCAAGACAATGCTCTCATCATAAAACCATCGGAACGATTCCAAGATACTCGCGTGATCCTAAAAAAAATTAGTGAAATTTGAGAAGAGAAGAGTCAAAACTCTACGTCATGATGCCTCACCAGAGCGACGAAGGGACTGAGGAGTAAAAAGAATTCCTAAACTCTCCGATATATAATTCCTAAAGGACTCAAAACATTTTTCTAGACACAACTCGGCCGCTAAAAACGATCAAGCAATGGGGCTCCTAAGGTCGGGGATGGCTCTGATTACCAACTTGTAACACCCACGATGCGACTATATCTCCCACGTGTCGAGGCACGACTTAGAGGCATAATCGCATTGAAGGCATATGTCTCAAGTGAGGTAATCTTCACACAACCCATGTAATACAATAAGGGAAAGAGATACATAGTTGGCTTACAATCGCCACTTCACACAATTACATGAATAAAGCATTACATCAACCAAATATAATCAGGGCCCGACTACGGAACCAAAATAAAATAAGAACCCCAAATGTGACAAAGGTCCCCGATCGACCCCAACTGGGCTCCACTACTGATCAACTAGAATGGAAACAACACAAAGGACAAGATCTTCATCGAGCTCCTCCTGAGCTTGGTTGCGTCATCTGCACAGACTCAACAGCACCTGCAAGCTGGTTTTGGAAGTATCTGTGAGCCACGGGGACTCAGCAATCTCGCACCCTCGCGATCAAGACTATTTAAGCTTATGGGTAAGGTAAAGGTATGAGGTGGAGCTGCAGCAAGCGACTAGCATATATGGTGGCTAACATACGCAAATGAGAGCGAGAAGAGAAGGCAAAGCACGGTCGATAAAGGTATGATCAAGAAGTGATCCTGGACTACCTACGTCAAGCATAACTCCAACAACCGTGTTCACTTCCCGGACTCCGCCGGAAAGAGACCATCACGGTTACACACGCGGTTGATTCATTTTAATTAAGGTCAAGTTCAGGTTTTCTACCACCGGACGTTAACAAATTCCCATCTGCCCATAACCGCGGGCACGGCTTTTGAAAGTTCAAATCCCTGCAGGGTGTCCCAACTTAGCCCATCACAAGCTCTCACGGTCAACGAAGGAATAGACCTCCACCCGAGACATTCCGATCAGACTCGGTATCCCGGTACAACAAGACATTTCGACAGGGTAAAACTAAACCAGCAACACCGCCCGAATGTGCCGACAAATCCCGATAGGAGCTGCACATATCTCTTTCTCAGGGCACACTCAGATGAGCACTCCGTACAACTAAAACCAAACCTCGAGTTACCCCGAGGGGGCGCTGCACAGGACTCTAGTTTGGACCAACACTCAGAGGAGCACTGGCCCGGGGGGGGGGGTAAAATAATGATGACCCTTGGGCGCGCGACCCCCAAGGGAAAAGAAAAGGCTAGGTGGCAAATGGTAAAACCAATGTTGGGCATTGCTGGAAAAGCTTTACTTAAGGCGAACTGTCAAGGGGTTCCCATTATAGCCCAACCGCGTAAGGGACGCAAAATCCGGGAACATAACACCGATATGACGGAAACTAGGGCGGCAAGAGTGAAACAAAACACCAGGCATAAGGCCGAGCCTTCCACCCTTTACCAAGTATATAGATGCATTAATTAAATAAGATATATAGTGATATCCCAACAAGTAAATAAATATTCCAACAAGGAACAACATCTCCATGTTCCAACAAGGAACAAACTTCAATCTTCACCTGCAACTAACAACGCTATAAGAGGGGCTGAGCAAAGCGGTAACATAGCCAATCAACGGTTTGCTAGGACATGGTGGGTTAGAGGTTTGACATGGCAATTTGGGAGGCTGACAAGCAAATGGTAGGCATCGTAGCATTGGCATAGCAAAAGAGCGAGCAAACTAGCATAGCAAAGATAGTAGTGATTTCGAGGGTATGATCATCTTGCCTGAAATCCCGCAAGGAAGAAGAACGAGTCCATGAAGAAGACAAACGGACATAGACGAATGGATCCTCACAACCTCGACGTTATCGGAACCAACCCGAAGAAGCAAACACCGGAAAAGAAGCACACAACATAGTAAACAACCACCACAACAACATGGCACGATGCACAATCGAGTATGATGCATGTCCGGTTTAATGAAACATGGCATGGCAAAGTGCAACAAACAACACTACAAATTAAGTGGAGCTCAATACGCAACGAGTTGCATATTGATGAAACACCACGACACATTATTTAGTTTGATCTCGTTTATGTACTCAACAATATTAAATGTTGATTAACATGGCAAGAGGTGAAGCACAACAAAACTACCTATCTAGGCAAGTTTAAATGAGGCCGGAAGCAACGAACAATAATTCCGGAAACTCCTCATGAGCATAAATTAGGTTTGGTACTGTTCTGCCCTAAACACAATTTTAGAGTTGTTTAATATGCACATAAAGGTCACCATGATAAACTAGGCAAAATTCTACCCCATTTACATATAAAGTTTATTTAATTCGGAGCTACGGTTATTTAGTTATGAATTAAATCATTTTAGCATGGCATAGGAGTAAATTAATGCAAACAACATTTTTAACATTTCAAACATAGATGAAAGTTGGATATTATTAATCTACACAAAATTCTGAGCAAGTTTCATATATAAAACATTTTAATCCGATGCATGGTTAGTGAGTTATTAAATGCATGAACTAGGGGGACTATACTGCCAAACTGCTGCTCCGGATAAATAGGAAAAATCCCAGGTGCTGAAAAACACATCACGGGCCGAATCTGAGGTAGGCCCAACAGTGAGGAGAAAAAAATAGAGGAGGGGGCGCTGGGGTCGGCTCACCCTGGGCCTGGCCCGGTAGCAGAGAGGAGGAGGCAGGCCGGCTTGGGGCTGCGGGGCTGGGCCGGATCTGGCACGGCGGCCCAGTGGAGAGGAGGGGCTGGCGCTGGGCCTCGCGCAGGACGCGGTCCACGGGGACTGACGCGGAGTGACCCGGTCGGATCGAGGCAGGGCGACGGTGGCACCCATGGCGACGATGGCCGGCGGCGAACTTGGAGAGAAGCGGCGTCAGGAGAGATCCGATCGGCCAGCGCCGGATCCGGGCGGCCGCAGGGCGGAGGACTTCGGCAGGTGGGCGGCGAACTTGAAGTCGAGGGAGGACGCGCGGCAGTGAACTGCAAGGGTCACCGGCAAGGGTTGCCGGCGTCGGGGAGGCGCGGCGGCCGGCGATGGGGATCTGCGGTGGCGCAGCTCCTGAGGCGGCGTGGCACGAGCGAGAGACCGCGGGTTGGCGGCGGCGACGAGATGGGCTCGCGCGGGCCCGATCTGGGTCCCGCGGGCCGGCGGCGAAGTGGGGCGACGCGGTGCCATGTGGCGCGCGCGGGTTGGACGAGGGCGGTGGCCGGCTGAGGTGTCGGCCTCTGATTGGTCGGGATGACGAGGCAGCGGTGCTGGACACGTCCAACGGCAGGACGGACAAGTCCGGCGGCGCGGGGAGGAGTGGATCTAGGGTTCATCCGCGAAATGATCCGAAATTTCGGGGAGGGGCTATTTATAGGCATAAGTGGAGCTAGGAGAGTCCAAATGAGGTGCGGTTTTCGGCCACGCGATCGTGATCGAACGGCCGAGATGATGGAGCAGAGTTAGGTGGGTTTTTGGGCTAAAATGGAAGGGTGTTGGGCTGCAACACACACGAGGCCTTCTCGGTCCCTCGGTTAACCGTTGGAGTATCAAACGAAGTCCAAATGATACGAAACTTGACAGGTGGTCTACCGGTAGTAAACCAAGGCCGCTTGACAAGTCTCGGTACAATCCGGAAATGTTTAATCCCCACACAAGAAAGAAAGGTAGAAATGATCACCGGAGGAGAACGAAGCGCCGGAATGCAAAACGGACAACGGGGAAAATGTTCGGATGCATGAGACGAACACGTATGCAAATGAAATGCACATGATGACATGATATGCAATGCATGACACGCAAGCAATGACAAGGCAACACCAGGAATAACTGAACGACACCTGGCACATCGGTCTCGGGGCGTTACACCTACATTGTGGAATTTTATCAAAAACCAAATACACCTTATATAAAGGAACGGAGGGAGTATATTATATAGGTCTTAATTGTGCTATAAGGTGATATATGAAGCAATCAACTCAGAGAAATTAATAGATAAATAACTATTGCTTTGTAGACTTATATTATAAATATCATGGAACATGGTCAAAAGTGTTTGGGAAACAACATAAAAATGGTGTAATAAGTTCCATATGACAAAAGGGTTCATTTGCGAAAACAATATATTCAAAAGGATCACTATAAATCAAGTTATAGTGAAATCAAGTTTGAATTTCAAATGCAAACATTTCAAACAATATACAAATTTTGAGTATACATGATATGATCATCAAGCATTTGATACAAGTGTCCAGCGCAAAAGGAATTAGTTGAAAATGTATTATGGTGTGCAAGTTATGATCAAAAGAGTTCAAATTGTAATTGCTTCAATTTTAAAAGTTCAAATGTTGAATATTTTGGTTTCAATGTGAAGAGGGCTTTGCAAGGACCACTTTGCAAAAAGTTTCACCTCAATTGGAGCTACATTTCGAAAGTTATGATTGTTCAGAGTTGTAGAGCTTTTTTCCCAAAATGTCGGTACACGTGGCTATTTATTTAACATAAAACTATCTCACAACATAATTTTGTCATTTTTCGGATTTTAAAGAAGGTGGATGGTTCAGATCGACCAATGCCCCATCGTCTAGAGTAGACATGGTGTCGGGGGTTGGGTGCGACATATGCCAATGGATGGCTTATCATGGTGGGAGCGAGTAGAACGTCGAGGATGCTTGGAAGCGGGATAAGGCGTAGACACGAACACCGGCGTACTTTACCCAGGTTCGGGGCTCTCCTAGGAGATAACACCCCTAGTCCTGCTCTGCGGGGTCTCCGCATGATCACTAAGGCACAAGTGATACAATGGTGCTCCTTGAGTTGTATGCTAGAGGCAGTAGGAGGCAAGGCTCAGCTCTCTTCCTGCTCTGATCGGTGGCTAGTTCTAATGGGGCCGAACCCTTTGCATGGCTGGGCTGGGGGGTTTATATAGGCCTACCCCCCAGGGGTACAATGGTAATCTGGTTGGCTGTTGGGCCCGGCTGTCAGCGTCTCCAGCCTCCGGCGTCTCCACCGACCGCTAGGGGCCGCCGCATGGCGGGCCCCGCCGACTGGTTGGTGGCTGCTTACTGTAGCCGTGTCGTTGGTGACGAGAGCTTGGTCACCTTTGCGTGGTTACAGTCCCGCCGCCTGGCGGGAGATCACTGTAGCCACACCTGGTCTCATCAGCTTAATGGTATGCATGTCTCCGGATAAGGGACGGCCGCCTACTGGAGGCCGGCTCCTCTTAAATCCGCTTGGTCGAGCTTCCGCCGTCTTTCTTAGGGTCGCTGCCAGATAGGGCCCGCCTCCGGCGGGCCATACCGATAGGCCGTCGTGGGGAACATGACTCCGTCTGCCCGGAGCAACATCAGGGTAGGTATCGCACAGTGCTCCGTCGTGCGGGGATCTCCGTCTGTACGGAGCACTGTAGCCACGCCCGTCCCGAGCGTGGGAGGCGACATGCTTCACTATAGCCATACCTTGCCTCGTACCCTTGAAGGGAGCTCGGCCGCCCGTGGCTGTGAGGTGGTCGCCTGCCCGTTGCCCCCTCTTAGGAAGGCGGCCGCCAGGAGCCGGCCAATCGGAGCGCCGTAGTCTTGGGTTACCCGCCCTCTAGCAGCCGTCCACTGAGCCAGCCGGCCCCAGAGCGCGGAGTTTTGGCTTGGGGCCCAGCTAGGTGTAGCTGGCCCAAAGTCTTGGTAAATCTTGGGGCTTGGGTGAGCCTACCCGTGGCCCATTACTCCGACAGTAGTCCCCGAAGCCGGTGACGCGTCGTGGTCGAGGGGTCGCAAGGTCTCAGCGGCTTCCCCCCTCGCCGAGCTCTGGGAGAATGTCGATCCGTCTTGCGGCTAGCCGACTGCTCAAGCCGGCCTCGCCCAGGCGGAGCTATATGGTTGATTTTGAACTTCAAGGCGGGAAACAGGTAGCGTGTCTGTTAAGCTTCGCAGGCAGCCGCCCGCCATGGACGCGCCACGTGGCGCACGTCAGCTTGACAAGCCTACCATCCCATGCTCTGGATGGGACATGACTTTGGTCCGGGCCCGCTAGTACCATGCCTCGGCAACCGGGCGGATTTACTGCGCCGGAGGGGGCGGTTGCCATCCCCACGAATATTCACGACGGGGTGAATGCGCGCGGGAGACGGGGGGTCGTGGGGGCGTGGGCACAGTAAATCCCACGACCCCACGTCCCGCCCCCTCGGCTACATAGCCCGGGCGCTATAAGTAGGGAGGGGGAGAGGTGCGGCAAAGCCCCTGCGTCCCCTCCCATTCTTCTTCTTCTCTCAGCCTCCGCTGCTGCTGCTGCCGTAGCGCCGCCTCTGTTGCTCGACGCCGGCGCGTCTCTCCTCTCCGCGCCACCAGCAGGAGCCATGGGCGACTGGGATGGATCGACCGTGATCGAGGATCACATCGCTTTCCTCCGCGACACGCGTCGGATGCCCAGCACGGCCTTCGTCAAGGTGCGGGTGCCGCCGGAGACGGAGATCTCACCGGTGCCGCAGGAAGGTGAGCGGGTCGTCTTTCGCTCGCATTTCCTGCGGGGCTTTGGCCTCCCTGCGAGCAACTTCTTCCGTGCCTTCCTCAACTTTTACAACCTTCAGCCCCATCACCTCACGCCCAACGCCGTGACCTTGCTCTCCTCCTTCGTCATGGCGTGCGAGGGCTACCTCGGCATCCTCCCCACAATTGAGTTGCGGGGAGCATTCTTCTATGGAAAGCTAGGCACCTCCGCCAAGGAGATGGTGGTCGAGTGCGGGGGCTTCGTCGCCATGCATTGGCCGGCGAAATGGAACGCCTTCCCCGTCATCAAGCTGGCGCAGTCGGTGAAGATGTGGCAGCAGTCCTATTTCTACGTCGAGAACGTGGACCCTGCTGCCGACTTCCTCAACCTACCGGCCTACGAGGCCGGCCCCCCCACCAGAGCTCGCGTCTCCTGGAAGTACAAGCCAAAGCCGGTGTCGGCGGCCGCCATCGGCCGATTCCGAGTGCTCCAAGAGTCGGAGGGCCTCGTGGCCTCCGACCTTCTTGTTGCCTTCGTGGAGCGTCGGGTCCTCCCGCTCTAGAGCCTCCCTCATCCGATCTTCCGGATGGGCGGACACCCCGACCCGTGCCGGCTGTGCACGAAGGGAATGCCGCCTGCTGAAGTCTCACGGATGGTGAACGAGATCTCTGACCTTAAGATGTTGGAGAAGGAGTGGCGGTACGGGAAGCGGTCGTACTCTCGCCACAACCCGCCTCCTACGGTAAGTTTCTTGTCTTTGTCCTTTGAACTACTTTCTTCTGCTTTGTTTCTCTTTATCGCGCCGCCCTTCAAGACTTGATTCCTTATTGGTTGCAGATTTATATGTCTGAGGCAACGGCTGCCCTCCTGGGGCCGGGTGATAACCTCCAGGCGGACAGGGCAGAGAGTGACTTGGATGACCCCGACTTAGGGGCGGCCACCCTGGTCGATGATGCAACAGGCGGCGGTGGCGGAGCGGACGGCGGTGGCGGAGCAGGCGGCTCCGAGGGAGGCGGCGGCGAGGAGGTCTGGCCCGACGACGATGAAGACGAAGACAAGCTGCGCCCTGCCCGGAGCTCCGCCACCACCGGCGCCGGCCCCTCTTCTGGGCCGCCCGGCCCAGGCGGCAAGCGCAAGCGGAAACAGGGCTCGACCCCGTTCGGCAGCGCCCCAAAGAAGCCCAAGAATCCGGCCGCGGCAACCAGGCGGAAAGAGACCACGGCCAGGGCGACCCAATATCAAAGGCAGCTGAAGGTGCCAGTTATGGTGTCGGCGTAAGCATCCTTTCCTTACTCCTTGTTTTTTTTCATCAATCTGTCATGAAAATCCTCTGACTTGTCTTCTTATTTCAGGGCCCCGCTGACCCTTGAGAAGTCGGGTGCCGGCTCGGTCCTCAGGTCGGCAGCGACCTCCTCGACCAGCCGGCGCATCGACCCAGCCGCCGACCTCCGGGAGGCGATAGAGCGGAATGCGCGGGAGGCACGCGATGAGGCAGAGGCCGACCGCCTGGGTAAGGAGCAGGCGGACCTGTCTGCCACGAGGGCGCTGGCGCAGGTGGAAGCTCAGGCCGCGGAGAAGGAACGGCTCGCGGAGGCCGCCCGCCGCCAAGAGCCACTACTTGTGGCCCCCCTGAACACTGCGCCGCCTCCGCCTGATTTCGAGGCGACAGCCGAAGGAGCCGGCGGCGACTACCTGATCCGAGAGCAGGGGGTGGTGACGTAGCCATGCCGGACGTCTTCGTGCCGCCGCCCCCGCCGCCGCCTCCGCCCGCCAGCGAGCCGCAGGACGAACAACCAGTGGCGCCACCGGTGCCACCGGTCGAGACTACGGTGGCAACGGTCCTGGTTCCCGCGGTCCGCATTCCCACGCGCCGCTATCTGGAGAAGGCGGCCTCGGCGCCGCGGCCGCAGGAGATCGGCGCCTCGAGCTCGTCGGCCCCTGACACTGAGGCGACCAGTGCCGCGCCTGTAGGCTGGGTACGCGGGGGCGGAACTAGCGCCCTGAACGAGGCGTCCCTTGACGTCCAGGCCAAGCTCCGGGCGGAGGCAGAGGAACTCAAGCGCTGCAACGAGGCCTACTTGGAGTCGCGCACCACCATCCGGGTAAGCCGTCTTTGGTTTTCTCTCTGAATGTTCTTCTTTTCTTCTTTCGTGGGGGCGCGCAAGCGCACCCATTGGGTGTAGTCCCCAAGTTCCGGGCCGGCTGCTGAGCAGGCGGGTCGGAACTTTAACTTGTAGTTGCAGATTGCTGATTTTGTTTTGTTGTTTCTTCTACAGGATTATCACAACCTCCGCGCGACTGCCTACAACTCCAAGGTTCGGGAGCTGGAGGCGCAGATGGCCCATCTCGCCGAAAGCCGGCGTAAGTCTCTTTCTTCTTTCTTCGCGAGGGCGCGCTAGCGCACCCGCGGGCTGTAGTCCCCGAGGTTCGGGCCGACTGCTGAGCAGTCGGGCCGAATCTCCTCAGTTGTTCTTTTTCCCTTGTTGACTACTTCCTTTCCACGGGGGCGCGCTGGCGCGCCCGTGGGCTGTAGTCCCCGAGGTTCGGGCCGACTGCTGAGCAGTCGGGCCGAATCTCCTTAGTTGTTCTTTTCTTTGTCTTTCCTGCTTGACTGATGTCTTCTTCTCTTCTTTCTTTCTTCAGAGGCTAATGCCGCCCTGCAGCAGCAGCTGGGCGAAGCCAAGACCGCCCTTCTGGGCAAGGAGGCGGAGTGCAGCAAGCTGGCAGAGGAGCGGGACCGCCTGGTCGCCCAACTTGCCGAACAGGCGGAAACCCTCGAGGCGGCCCAGCGGAAGACGGAGACGGAGGAGACCAGCCTCCTTGCCGAGTTTGAGATCGAACGCTCTGCTTGGGTTGACAAGGAGGCCCAGGTGATGGCCTGCTTCAGCAATATTGAAGACTTGGTCGACGGTAGGCCTTGCTCCTCTGATTTCTTGATTTGAGCAACCGGCCCCTGCTTATGGTCTTGTCCTTTTTTCTTCTTCTGCCCGTACAGACTTCTTCCCAGGCCATTCAGTAGCCGCAATCCAAATGATCGAGGCCCAGCGCGAGGAGCGAAGAGCGGGGGGTGTGCAGATCGCCGCAGATGCGCCATAGACTCTTGGCGAACAGGTCCTCAGCATCCAGGCCCGGCTTCGGCCTACCCACCGCCTGCTGCGTCGCCTCCTGCACGCTGGAGCCTAGGAGGTCTCCGCCCTCTGGCCGGGCCTGTCGGCTCCGCGTACCCCAAGTCGGACTGCCAACTGGCTGGGGGTGGCGGCCGGCCGCTTGGAGGCCTGGAAAGGCTCAGCAGCCCGGGCAGGAGCGCGCCGAGCCTTGGAATTCGTTAAGGCGTGGTACCCTGGGCTAGATCTAGCCCAGTTAGCCACATTCCGGCTGGAGGCGCAGGAGGAGCTGGCGGTGGTGGAAGCCGAGCTCATCAACAGGGCGGCGGCGATCGCTGACTTCACCGACACCAATGTCTTTGTGCCGGAGGTGGTCGAGGAAGGCGGTGAGGCTCCGCACGAGTGGCTCGGGCTGAACCCGGAGGATAGCGAAGACTCCGCCGAAGTCATCAACTCCAGCAACAAAGGGGAGGACGGGGAGGAAGAAGAAGAGGAGGAGGAGGAGGAGGAGGAGGAGGAGGAAGACGAGAGCGACGTCGACATGCCGGAGGTCGGGGCGGACAGTCAGCCCCAACCTGATCGGGCCTCAAGCAACAAGCAACGCACCGAGGTGCCGCCCGCTACTGGAGGCGTTCAAGTGGGGGCGGACCCTCCGCCCGTTCCTCCGACGGATGCTACCAACTCCGTCCTCCAGCACTCCAACGCTCCGCCTGCTACCGGTGATCCCTCTGCTCAGACGGAGCCGCCTGCCACGCCAGGTGGCGTGGCTGACTCCAACATTCAGTCGGAGCCCTTGGCCACGCCATCCGGCACCGGCCAGCCGGAGCTTTCTGCCGCACCAACCGGCACCGCCCAGCTGGAGTCCTCTGCTGCACCGTAGGATTTTATCTGTTTTCTGCTTGCTACTCTGAACACTTTGGTTAAATTCGCACAATTCCACCCTCGGGGTGTGTCGGTGTCAAAACCGGCGGATCTCGGGTAGGGGGTCCTGAACTGTGCGTCTAGCCGGATGGTAACATGAGACAAGGGACACGATGTTTTTACCCAGGTTCGGGCCCTCTCGGTGGAGGTAAAACCCTACTCCTGCTTGATTAATATTGATGGTATGGGTATTACAAGAGTTGATCTACCACGAGATCAGAGAGGCTAAACCCTAGAAGCTAGCCTATGGTATGATTGTTGTTCGTCCTACGGACTAAAACTCTCCGGTTTATATAGACACCGGAGAGGGCTAGGGTTACACAGAGTCGGTTACAATGGGAGGAGATCTTCATATCGTATCGCCAAGCTTGCCTTCCACGCCAAGGAAAGTCCCATCCGGACACGGGACGAGGTCTTCAATCTTGTATCTTCATAGTCCGTGAGTTCGGCCAAAGGTCATAGTCCTGCCATCCGTACACCCCCTAATCCAGGACTCCCTCAGTAGCCCCTGAACCAGGCTTCAATGACGACGAGTCCGGCGCGCAAGTTGTCTTCGGCATTGCAAGGCGGGTTCCTCCTCCGAATACTTCATAGAAGATGTTGAACACAAGGATAGTGTCCGGCTCTGCAAAAATAAGTTCCACATACCGCCGTAGAGAGAATAATTTCTACACAAATCTAATCTGCTGACGTATTCCGCAGCGTGACATCACGCCACGGCCAAGCCTTTATTCGAATCGTTTTACTGCTCCAGCTCAGCGTGTTTAGCGAGGCGGTTTCCTTGGCACGTCTCGTCAAAGCAGAGATCGTGTCCCCTTATTTTGGGATTCTCATCAATACGGGTGTGGGTAACCCAACCGCGCCATTAACCATGGCGCTTGGGAGATAAGCGAGTTTTATTAGGCCGGTGGGGGCTCGCAGTTTCGGCCGCCCATATAAGGGGATAAGGATCTACCCTTTCCATTTACGCCTTCTTCCTCCTTTGCTTATCCGTCCCTGCGCGCTCGAGCTCCAACGCCCAAGCCCGCACTTCCCACCTCAACCTTCTCCAATCATGTCCGGAGCGGGAGTTAGATGGATGGCCTCCGCCGTCACGGAGGGGCAAATCAAAAAGCTGAGGAAGGCCGGATACCTATCTGACGACATCGCGCACCGGCTTCCAGATGTGGGGCAACTCATCCCCACCCCCAGGCCCCATGAGATGGTTGTTTTTCTTCCCCATTTCCTCCGCGGACTGGGTTTTCCTCTTCACCCGTTCGTCCGGGGGCTCATGTTCTACTATGGCATGGACTTCCATGATCTAGCCCCAAACTTCATCCTCAACATCTTGGCGTTCATCATCGTGTGCGAGGCCTTCCTCCGCATCCAGCCTCACTTTGGCCTATGGCTGAAGATCTTCAGCGTCAAGCCGAAGGTCGTGGGCGGCCGCCAAGTGGAGTGCGAAGGTGCCATGGTAGGCAAGATAGCCAACGTTACATGGCTCGAGGGCGCCTTCGTAGAGACCATCAAAGGGTGGCAATCGGGGTGGTTCTATATCACTGAGCCGCGTGACCCAGAATGGGCAGCGGCCCCCGAATTCCGATCTGGCATCCCCACACGGCTCACATCTTGGAAAGAGACGGGCCTGTCATGGGGTAATTCGGCGGAAGTGACCGGACTTCAAACCTGCATCAAAGACCTAATCGGCAGGAAGGTTAAACTTGTCACCGTAGTCCAGGTCATGCTCTTCCACCGGATTCTCCCATGTCAACGACGGGCTTTAAGCTTGTTGGAGTTCGACCTGGCCCAGCACCAGACTCTGTCTTGGCTCTTTGACACAAAGCATAAGGATGCCTGGAAGGTGCTATTCAAGAGCTCCGAGGTCTCCCCTCCCATCACCGAGGATCGCGGATTCTGTGCCAAGCTCCAAGCCAGCACGGTGAGCTTAATTTTCCCTTTACGGGGTATTTGTTTTTCATAGATTTGATTCTATGCGGGATCTAAACTCCCATCCCTTTAACAGGACTGGCAGAAGAAGGCCGGACAGATCAACTGTCCGGCTCCCTTGCCCGAAGACCCAGCGGACGCTTGCTTAACGAAGCTACTGGTTCCGGCACCTCACGTGGTGCCGGAGAAGAAGGCCAAGAAGAAGGCCACGGGGACTCGAAAGAACTCCCGGCGCCTGGTGGTGTCGGATTCATCGCCCGACAACCCCGACGCACCCTCCACCTCCGAAGACGAGGAGGAGGAATAAGAAGAAGAAGAAGAAGAAGAAGAAGAAGAAGAAGAAGAAGAAGCATCTCCCCCTCCAATGGGGGGAGGAAAGAAAATAAAGGCCGCCCCAACTGGGGAGGCCGGAGGGTCCAAGAAGGGGAGAACCCTCCTTCCAGACTACACCTCCGATGCCGAAGACGGCGGGGAGGAATGGCCATCCAGGGTCAAGCCCCTGGCAAAATCGTAAGCATCCGGATATCCGAATAACTTATGGCGCTTCTCCGTTATTTGGCATTTTCTGATGCCGAATTTGGTCATGCAGTCCACCCAAGGCTCAGCTCGACGATTCGACAAGAGGCTCCTTGGATTCGTCGGATGTGAATAGTGCTTCACTTCCGACAGCCTCCTCCCCTCTCCCTACGGACGACGCCGAGGTGGAGTCCCGAAAGGGACTAAACCAGGAGGAGGTGGTCCTGGAGGCGCCTCAAGGCGACCTCCCGGACTCCAGGCCCAAAGGGGGTAAAGCCCTAGAGGGATCTAAGTCCGGCTCCGGGCCGGACACTGCTCCGGAACCATCAACAGCTCTAGAGTCCGACAGGCGGCGCCTTCATAAGAAGGGCAAGCCTACGACGCCGGTGACCCCCATCCATTCGGAGGCGCCGGACAATTTGCTAGAGGTGCTTAACGGCGCCTCAATCGACGAAGAACACCGCACTCTTATGAGTGAGGTGGTTCAGAAAGTTCAGTCTGCCAAGAGCGGGCTGACAGAAGCCTGTACAAGTCTGTTAACAGGCTTTGAGGTACGTGTTCAAAACATATAAAAAATGTTACCGCATAGACAGTAGCCTCTGATGCTCAGTTCAGCGTTCGGAAAGAAGAGCCGAGCTAAGGATCTAAAAAGATATACGCGGGAGTCTAATAAAAATATGTCAATATGGGAATGCAGGCTGCGTTGCTGACCTCTACCGCACTGACTCCGGAGGTCAATGCATTGAAGTAAAGCCTCGAGTGGTCCGAGAGCGAGCTCGGCCGTGCCAAGAAGCAGCTCGAGGATAAAGAGGGTACGTAGTACCGCATGTAAATATATATAGAAATACTTGGTTGCAAATAATGACAGGACCAACGTAAATGTTGCAGGGGCCACGGCCGAGGTGGCAACCCTGAAGGAGGCGGTCTCCAAGGCCGAAAACAGTGCGGCCCTGGAGCGCACCAAGCGAAAGAAGCAGGAGGCGCGGTTGGCGGAGGTGCGGCAAGAGCTCCAGGCTCTCGTGGAAAAACACGAGAGTTTGGAGCGTGACTCGAAGACTCGGGAGTCCGAGCTCGCCTTGGCTCTTGAGAGTGCCAAAACCGCTAAGGCCGAAGCCCAGAAGGCCCTCCAGGAGATCGAGGCGATGAAGAAGATAGCGGCGGGTAAGGCATTCTTTATGCAAAGCAAGAACATAAAAGTAAATTATCTGTTACTTACCCGAATCCGGAGCTCTCCAGGAGCGTCCGTCGATCTCCCCTGTAGTGTGTCTGATGCTGCCGCGTTCTACCGAGCCGAGGAGGGGAGCTCGACGGAAAAGGTGTTCTGGTCTCAGTATGCTGAGGCCGAACATCCGGTGCCCCTGAGCGACCAGCTGAAGCAGCTGGTCGAGCTCCACAAGGTGGCCGAACAGGCCATGAAGGGCCTCATAGTTCGACTATGGCCTAGGGAAGCCATGCCTGGGAGCTACTTCGGTCTGGTGCGGCGGCTGGTGGACGCTTGTCCGTGGATTGAGGTCATCAAGCGCTCCGTCTGCATTGAAGGTGCCCGTCGGGCCCTTGCCCATGCTAAAGTGCACTGGGGCAAGCTGGACGCGGAGAAGCTTTTGACGGACGCGCCACCGCCGGGCAAGGAGTATCGCACGCCCGAGATGTATTATAAGGGCGTCCTGAAGGGTGCCCGCCGTATAGAGGATGAGTGCTCCAAAGATGTAATTTTTAGTAGACTTGCATTTGTTATCCTGTACGCTGAAAACTTTGTTCATGTGCGTTAAGCAACGCTTGTTAATTTAAAATATTACCTTCTGTTCGGCCGTTTATCAAATCTGAGAGATGCAAGTCGTCGGCTTCTACCCCCATGCCACGAGTGCTGGGGTGTTCGGGATAAACCTGAGCGCTCTTGTTCCCATTCTTGGGTCCATCTAGGGAGGCGCTCAGCACAATGAACCAGGCCATCGGACTTATAATGCTTTATCAGTCTCACTTAGCCATAGAATTCTATAATTTTAAATTTCGGCGAAGCCCCTAGTATTCGGAAGACCAAGTTCCGGGCGCTATCCACGCCTTGGCCAGATAAATCCGGCTCCTCGCTCTAAGCGACATAAGTCTTTAAGGACTCGAAAAACCTCGCGAACAGCGACCGGTCTCTCGCACTATCATGACGGTCAGTTTTAGCTTTCTCTACTGAGGTGTTAACCCAGCTCAACTGGGGCACAATCGCAGTAGTTCTCCCAGCGCTACCTTAGCCAACATTGCGGAACGTAAGGTACCAAAACATGGGAGCCGGGCAAACCCAACTATTGACCCAAGACATGATTCGGAGCCGATGCATATAATGCTATAAGTTCGGGGTGCCGCACTCAGGAGAGTGTTCGGTCTTCTCACACCATGTTATGGGGTACTTAAGCCCCTGATGTATTGGCCGTACCAAAGTGTACGGTTGCGTAATGTCATGACTGAACATATATGTATAAAAATAGATGAATACAATAAAGGATAAGAGCTATGTCTTATTTATGAAAAAGGGCTGCTATGAAAGCAGAACAATACAAATAGTGCGATAAGCAAGAGATGGGATTATTTGACATGTCCCCCTCCAGGGGCAAGCTGCGGGTCTTTAAGTAAAAACAGGTATTTAACTTGTTATAGAGGCCACCTGGACATTCGACGCGGCTTGTTCTCGCCCTGGCTGTTGCATCGTGTGTTCGGCGAGTGTATTGCCGGACAGGCCTTCCGAATAGGTGGGTCCTGAAAGTGTAAAAAAAATAAAAAGGAAAACGGCGGAATAAGGATCCCCTAAGTGCGGTTGAGCCACATTCTGGGTGTGCCGTAGTCGTGCCCCTCCCCTTATGCCCATGGTATTTTCAAAGCGTAATTATGTACGGGTGGTACCGATATCACCATCTAGCGAGGGCTGGGGTTGGGGCCGCACTGCTATGCTTGCTCGAATCGTGCCAGCCTGCTCTGTTGTAGGTTGCTTCGGGCGCGCTTGACGTTGTCTGGACGTTTAACACCCGGATTGGAGAGTTGCCTTGAGAGGCTGCTCTGTACTTCCGCCGCCAGGGCCGCTGTGTGCTCCTCCGTTCGGAGAGAGCGTTCGGTGTTTCCATTTACCGTGATGACTCCGCGAGGGCCTGGCATCTTGAGCTTGAGATATGCGTAGTGTGGCACTGCATTGAATTTTTCAAATGCGGTTCGTCCGAGCAGGGCGTGATAGCCACTGCGGAATGGGACTATGTCGAAGATTAACTATTCACTTCGAAAATTGTCCGGGGATCCGAAGACCACTTCGAGTGTAACCGAGCCTGTACAGCTGGCTTCTACACCTGGTATGACGCCTTTAAAGGTTGTCTTTGTGGGTTTAATCCTTGAGGGATCTATACCCATTTTTCGCACTGTATCCTGATAAAGCAGGTTCAGGCTGCTGCCGCCGTCCATCAGGACTCTGGTGAGGTGAAATCCGTCAATGATTGGGTCTAGGACCAATGCGGCGAATCCGCCGTGACGGATGCTAGTGGGGTGGTCCCTTCGATCAAAGGTGATCGGGCAGGAGGACCATGGGTTGAACTTTGGGGCGACTGGCTCCAGCGCATAGACGTCCTTGAGAGCACGCTTCCGCTCCCTTTTGGGGATGTGGGTTGCGTATATCATGTTCACCGTCCGCACTTGCGGGGGGAATCCCTTCTGTCCTCTGTTGTTCGGCGGCCGGGGCTCCTCCTCGTCATCGCTACGCAGCCCCTTGTCTCTGGTTTCGGCACTTAACTTGCATGCCTGCTTGAACACCCAACAATCCCTATTGGTGTGGTTGGCTGGTTGTTCGGGGGTGCCGTGTATCTGGCACGAGCGATCGAGTATCCGGTCTAAGTTGGATGGGCCCGGAGGGTTTCTTTTGAATGGCTTCTTCCGCTGACCGGGTTTAGAGCCTCTGAATCCGGCATTGACTATCGTATCCTTAGCATTGTCGCCGTTAATGCGGCGCTTGTGCTTGTTGCGACGTGACCTGCCATTGTTGTCCTTGGTATCCGAATTGCCATGGCTCTTGGTTATGTTATTGCTACGAGCTAGCCAGCTGTCTTCGCCCGCGCAGAAGCGGGTCATGAGTGTCGTGAGGGCTGCCATAGATTTCGGCTTTTCCTGTCCTAGGTGCCGGGCAAGCCATTCGTCTCGGATGTTGTGCCTGAAGGCTGCAAGGGCCTCGACGTCCGGACAGTCGACTATTTGATTTTTCTTGGTTAGGAACCGTGTCCAGAATTGCCTGGCCGATTCCTCTGGCTGCTGGATTATGTGGCTTAGGTCATCGGCGTCTAGTGGCCTCACATAAGTGCCCTTGAAGTTGTCCAGGAATGCGGATTCCAGGTCCTCCCAGCAACTAATTGACTCTGCTGGCAGGCTGTTAAGCCAATGTCGAGCTGGTCCTTTAAGCTTGAGCGGGAGGTATTTGATGGCGTGTAGATCATCACCACGGGCCATGTGGATATGAAGGAGATAATCCTCGATCCATACCGCGGGATCAGTTGTGCCATCGTATGATTCGATGTTTACGGGCTTAAAACCCTCGGGGATTTGATGATCCATTACTTCGTCTATGAAGCATAGTGGGTTTGCGGCGCCCCTGTACTGGGCTATATCGCAACGCAGCTCGGATGAGCTTGGTCTGTTGTATTCGGCCTGGCCGTATTTATCATATCCGGTGTGACGGTTATCATCACGTGATGTGGGGCGCCCACGCGATTTGTAGATCGATCTTGTTTGCCTTGCCTTATCCTCCAATAGGTTTCGCAGGTCTGTTGCGTTTCCCCGTGCTCTGGCACTCTTAGAGCGGCGCCGGGGTGCGGCTTGGATTGAGGGCCGGGGGGCCTCTCTGTCGCGGCCACGGGGTGGCCGATCGGGCGCATCGTACGCTGGTGATGTAGGTTTAGTTGCTTCCTCCTCTAGTTGGGGTAGCAGCCTGCGCTTTGGGTAACTTTTGGAGGGGCGTTCGAGTTTATACTCTTCGGCCGCCAGGACTTCAGTCCATCTGTCGGCTAGCAGGTCTTGGTCAGCTCTAAGATGCTGCTATTTTTTCTTGAGGCTGCTTGCCGTGGCCATAAGCCTGCGTTTGAAACGCTCTTGTTCGACGGGATCCTCTGGCACGACGAATTCGTCGTCGTCGAGGCTTGCCTCGTCTTCGGAGGGAGGCATATAATTGTCGTCCTCGACCTCTCTGTCGGCCGCTCTCTCATGAGGGCTGGCTCCTTCGCCCTCCTGCGCTGAGTCCTGCTGGAGGGGGATGTCTTCGGCGCTGTCCGGGGTGTTGACGTCTCCCGTGCCGGATTCGCCGTTCTTGCTTTGGCGGGATTTAGAGCGGCGCCGCTGACGTCGGCGCTTGGGTTGCTTCTTGGAGGGGTCGTCCTCCGCTTTTTCATCGCCATCCCCTGCTTTGGGGGTGTCCACCATGTATATGTCGTATGACGAGGTGGCCTTCCAGTGTGCTATAGGTGCTGGTTCTTGGTCGTCTCCTTCATCGGCGTCCATACCGTCGATGTCTTCGGAGTCGAAGTCGAGATGTCGGTTAGATCGTCGACAGTGGCTACAAAGTGGGTGGTGGGTGGGTTTCGAATTTCTTCGTCGTCCGCATCCCAACCCTGCTGACCATAGTCCGGCCAGGGCTCTCCTGACAAAGAGAGAGACTTTAGGGAGTTCAGGATATCGCCAAAGGGCGAGTGCTGAAAGACGTCCGCGGCGGTGAACTCCATGATCGGAGCCCAATCGGGTTCGATCGGAAGGGGTGCGGAAGATTCGGAGTCCGGAACGGAGTCCGGCACCTTGGAGTCACGGGCCTTGCAAAGGACTAGGCTGGTATTCGGCTCTATCGCCGTAGAGATTGCGGCTCCTGGGGCGGCGTCCAACCGTCCGTCCCTGGTTAGCGCAGTCGGCTCCGAGCTAATGGTCGGAGCGGACACCTGAGCGGCACTCTGGGCGCTGTCCGGCGGCAGAGCTAGATCATGCCCATCGAGACAGTGCGGCACGCTCGGCCGTGGCTCGAATCCGTTGAAGATAAAGTCCCCACGGATGTCGGCCGTGTAGTTTAAGCTTCCAAACCTGACCTGATGGCCAGGGGCGTAGCTTTCGATCTGCTCCAGATGGCCAAGCGAGTTGGCCCGCAGTGCGAAGCCGCCGAATACGAAGATCTGTCCGGGGAGAAAAGTCTCACCCTGGACCGCGTCGTGGTTGATGATCGAAGAAGCCATCGGGCCTAAAGGCGACGACACAGAGGAACTCTCAATGAAAGCACCAATGTCGGTGTCAAAACCAGCGGATCTCGGGTAGGGGGTCCCGAACTGTGCGTCTAGGCGGATGGTAACAGGAGACAAGGGACACGATGTTTTTACCCAGGTTCGGGCCCTCTCGGTGGAGGTAAAACCCTACTCCTACTTGATTAATATTGATGGTATGGGTATTACAAGAGTTGATCTACCACGAGATCAGAGAGGCTAAACCCTAGAAGCTAGCCTATGGTATGATTGTTGTTCGTCCTACGGACTAAACCTCTCCGGTTTATATAGACACCGGAGAGGGCTAAGGTTACACAGAGTCGGTTACAATGGGAGGAGATCTTCATATAGTATCGCCAAGCTTGCCTTCCACGCCAAGGAAAGTCCCATCCAGACACGGGACGAGGTCTTCAATCTTGTATCTTCATAGTCCGGGAGTCCCGCCAAAGGTCATAGTCCGGCCATCCGGACACCCCCTAATCCAGGACTCCCTCAGGGTGTATATCAAACTCTGTTTGAATGCTGGCCAGAGGCCTTTATCCATGTAAAACTATTTTATCATTGCTATGCTTGCTGTGCCACCTCCACTCTTCTTTCCTTTTTCTCCTTGGTTTTTTCCGTTGCCGCCGACCCTTTGGCTTTGCTTTCACCGGCCAGGCGGCCGCTCTGCGGACTGTGGCTGGTTTGAGCACTCTAGCCGTTTGTGAGGGGGGCTAGGTTTCAACCATTCGGAGCTTTGGGTGGTAAGGTGGAGGCCGGCCGTCTGCTGGCAAGCAGCCAGACGGCTAGGTGCAGTGCCGCCTGCTACTTATATGTGCTTTCTTCCTTAGTCATTTTTTCGTGTGGGGCACTCTTTTGCAACCTTTTCCCGCCATGCAGTCGCTCTGCAAGTTGTGGCTTCTGACAAAGGAAGCTTTTGGTGCTGGCACACTACTTGTCCGGCTACAGGAGGCGGCATATTGTAGAAGGCGGCGAGGCTCCGGGCCGACTGGTCGAACCCGGCGCCAGGCAGAAGAAATAGACTATACATTCTCATAGGCATGATACTTATCATATAGATAAAAGAGGGCAGTCCCCGAGCTCTTCTCGGGGGACCTGGAGTCTTTATACATAGTACAAAAGGTAGCGTGATACATACTGCTTTCAACTGTAAAACCTTCGGAGCAGGTTTGCGTTCCACGGCCTCTCTGTTTCTTTGCCTGAATCATCTCTCTTGCGTGCTCTGGGCTTCTGGGCATCGATCAGATAGTAGGCATCGTTGCCCAACACCTTACTGATGATAAAAGGGCCTTCCCAAGGTGCCGAGAGCTTGTGTTGTCCGGCTATTCGCTGGATCAGCCGGAGCACAAGGTCTCCCTCCAGGAAGGACCTTGGCTTCACCTTGCGGTTGTAGTATCGACGCAGGCTCTGCTGGTAGATGGCCGACCTGCTGAGTGCCAACAGTCGTCCCTCTTCTAGCAAGTCGACGCCGTCTTCTCGAGCCTCCTTGGCATCCGCCTCGGTGTACATGGTGACCCTTGGGGAGTCGAATTCAATATCCGTCGGGATGACGGCTTTGGCACCATAGGTGAGGAAGAAAGGCGTGAAGCTTGTTGATTTGTTTGGAGTTGTGCGCAAGCTCCAGAGGACGTCCAGCAGCTCGTCGAGCCAGCAGCCGGTCGAACGCTCCAGAGGCTCGACCAGTCGGGGCTTGAGGCCGGACAAAATGAGGCCGTTTGCGCGTTCCACCTGGCCGTTTGACTGGGGGTGGGCAACGGACGCTAAGTCCAGGCGGATGCCCTGTGTTGCACAAAAATGGGCCAAGGCTCCCTTGGCGAAGTTGGTGTCGTTGTCGGTGATGATATTGTGCGGGATGCCATACCGTGTGGTGATGTTGGCGATGAAGGTCACGGCAGTCGGCCCATTCAGCTTCTTGATTGGTTTTGCCTCTATCCACTTGGTAAACTTGTCCACCGCAACCAGCAAGTGAGTCATGCCACCGTGGGCCGTCTTGAATGGTCCCACCATATCCAATCCCCACACGGCAAAGGGCCAGGCTATGGGAATGGTCTTGAGCGCAGAAGCCGGCAGGTGTGGCTTGGAGCGGAACCTCTGGCACCCTTGACACTTCTGAACTAGCTCCTTGGCCTCTTCCAGGGCAGTGGGCCAGAAGAAACCATGGCGGAAAGCTTTGGCCACCAGGGCTCTCGAAGCCGCATGGTGGCCACACTCGCCCTGATGGATTCTCTGAGTATTGCTTGGCCTTGGTCTGACTCCATACACCGCTGATAAACTCCTGTGACGCTTCTTCGCACCAGCTCTTTCTTGACTATGGTATAAGCCGCAGCTCGCCTCTGTACTTGTCGGGCTAAGATTTCATCAGTTGGCAGCTCCTTGTTCATCAAGAACTTGAGGATCGGCTGAGCCTATGAGGGCACCGCAATTTCTTCGACTTCAACCTCTGCGACTTGTACGAGGGCGGTTGGGCCGGAAGGCGGTGGGCTGGCGGCTGCTTCCGCCGGCTTTGCTGAAGAAGTCCCCGGGCCGACTGGTGAAATCCCCGGGCCGGGCTCCGAAGTCCCCGGGCCGGGTCCTAAAGTCCCCGGGTTGGTCATGGCTGTGACAGTCCTCGGGCCGCCTGTCAAAACCCCCGTGCCGGCCTCTGGAGCCACCAAGTCGGATCCGACTGCTTCGGGGGGGGGGGGGGCACAAAGATGGAGTCTGAATCAGGAGATGGCTTGACAGACGGCTTCAGAAGACGGCGTAGGGCGACGCCGGCCGATATTGCTTGTCGGGTGGAACCGATCCGTGCCAAGGCATCTGCTTGCTTGTTGTCATTCCATGGCACGTGAAGGAACTCGCATCCATCAAAGTACCCGCTGAGTTGCTGCACCAGGAAGCGGTAGCTCGCCATGGTTGCATCCTTGGCGTCCCAGTTGCCTGAAGACTGCTGAATCACCAAGTCGGAGTCACCATAACATAGGATCCGGCGAATGCCAAGTTCCTTGGCAAGCCGGAGCCCGTGTATGAGTGCCTCATATTCTGCTACGTTGTTGGAGGCGGCAAAGTGGACTCGCAGTACGTATCTAAGCTTGTCGCCTTTGGGAGAGGTGAGGACGACGCCGGCTCCCAGACCAGTGCGCATTTTTGAACCATCAAAATGCATCCGCCAATGGGTGGAGTCTGGCGCAGGCGGCAAATATTGGGTTTCGGCCCAGTCGACGAGGAAGTCGGCCAACACTTGTGATTTGATGGCGGTGCGAGGCTGGTAATAGATGGTGTAAGGGGCCAGATCAATAGCCCATTTGGCCACTCGGCTTGAAGAATCCCGGCTTCCAATGATCTCAGCAAGCGGGGCTGTGCAGACGACAGTTATGGGGTGCTCTTGGAAGTAATGCTTTAGTTTCTTGGCGGCAAAATGCACGCCATAACACATCTTCTGGTAGTGGGGGTAGTTTTGCTTGGAGGCGGACAATACTTCGCTCAAGTAATACACCGGTCTCTGGACCGGCAATGCTTTGTCCTTCTCCTTGCTCTCTACTACCATGACTTTGCTGACAACCTGACTGGTGGTTGCAATGTAGAGGAGCATGGGCTCCTTCTCAGTTGGTGCTGCCAGGACAGGCGGGGTTGCCAACATCTTCTTGAGTTGGAGAAATGCTTCGTCCGCCTTGTCGTTCCACTCGAAAAAAGTGGTCTTCTTCATGAGTTGGTACAAGGGAAGGGCCTTCTCGCCCAGCCGGCTGATGAAACGGCTGACTGACGCCAAGCAGCCAGTGAATTTCTGCACGTCCAACAGTAGGGTGGGCACCTTCATCATCTCAATTGCCTTGATCTTCATAGGATTGCACTCTATGTCGCGCTCTGAGACCAGGAAACCAAGAAGCTGGCCGGCTGGTACTCCAAAGACACATTTCTCCGGGTCGAGCTTAATCTGGAATCGACGCAGGTTTTCAAAGGTCTCCTTAAGGTCCTCTAACAGAGTACCGCGCTTCTCCGTCTTCACCACCACATCATCCACATATACATGGGCATTTCTGCCGAGTTGCTTGAGGAGGCACTTTTGCATGCAACGCTGAAACGTGGCGCCGGCATTTCTCAAGCCGAACGTCATGGTCAGGTAGCAGAAGGCTCCAAATGGCGTGATGAAGGTGGTCTTCAGCATGTCAGCCGGGTTCAGCTTTATCTAGTGATAACCTGAGTATGCATCCAAGAAACTCAACAGCTCGCATCCGGCTGTGGAGTCTATCACTTGATCAATCCTTGGCAGAGCGAAGGGATCCTTGGGGCAAGCTTTGTTGAGGCTGGTGTAGTCAATGCACATGCGCCACTGCTTGTTCTTCTTCAGTACTAAAACTGGGTTGGCCAGCCACTCGGGAAAGAATACTTCCATGATGAATCCGGCTGCCAGGAGTCGGGCTATTTCTTCTCCAACAACTCTTCTCTTCTCTTCTGACAAACGGCGCAAGGGTTGCCTGACCGGCTTGGCGTCAGATCGGACATGTAGTTTGTGCTCAGCGAAATCCGTCGGAACTCCCGGCATGTCCTTGGGGGACCATGCGAAGATGTCCCGATTCTCACGGAGGAAATCGACGAGCTCGCCTTCCTATTTGCTATCAAGGCCTGTGCCTATGACAGCGTGCCTCTCCGGGTGCTCTGGGTCCAAGGGTATTTTCTTTGTTTCTTTGGCCGGCTTGAACGAGCCCTCAGCTTCCGAATCCTGGGTGTGGGTGGCATTTCTGGCTTCTTGCCTGCCAACGCCACCACTCGGTCAAGGAGCTGCTTTTCGGCTGCAATCACAAGTGACTCGGCCAGCCGGCTGCTATCTGCGGCGCAAGCGATCGACTTCTTGTAGTCTCCGACTACCGTCAGGATTCCCTTGGTACTCGGCATCTTCATCTTGAGGTAGGCGTAGTGGGGGACCGCAATGAATTTGCCTAGAGCAGGCCGGCCTAGCAATGCATGATAGGGGCTCTAGAGGTCCATCACTTCAAACCAAACTGGCTCTCGGCAAAAGTGATTCTTGTCCCCGAAGAGGACATCAATCTGGGTCTTGCCGATTGGTGAGCAGGAAAGGCCAGGGACTATGCCATGGAATACAGTCCGATTGGGAACGAGCTGCTTCTGCTTGATTCCCAACTTCTCCATCATATCACGATACAGGATGTTGATGCTGCTGCCGCCATCTATCAAGACTCTGAAGAAACGGGCTGCTCGCCTCTCCGTTGCAAGCGTCGCTTCTAGGACCAGGGCGTACGAACCAGGGGAAGGCATCACTTCCGGGTGGTCGGCCCTGCTCCAACTGATAGGCTTTTCGGACCAATGCATGAACTCTGGGGTACTGGAGGCCACTTCTTGCACTTCTTGTTGTTGTTGCCGTCTACTGCGTCTGTTGTCAGCCATGCTGGTGAACACAACATAAGCCCCGTGTTCCTCTGGGTACTCATCTTGGATGGCACAGACTGGCCGGGCTGCCGGCTGCTGGGGCTGAGGAGGCGGCGGTCCGGCAGGCGGAGGAGGCAGGAGTCCGTCTCCCTTGGCAATTCTGGTGAGCCAGTGACACTTCCGAGTGGTGTGGTTGGAGGGCTTCACGCCGCTATGGAATTTGCAGGGTGCGTCTAGGGTCTGCTCGTAAGAGAAGGCGGGCAACCAATTGGACTTGCCGCCCTTCTGTCGCTTGGGGGCTGGCTGCCCTTCTGGCTGCTGATCCTCGACCGTCGCCACCTGCTGGCTAGTGGAAGCCGGCTGAGTGGCCTTTCGCTTGTTATCTCCTGGCTGCTGTCGCCGACTGGTGTCACCTGTCGGAGCCCGCGGTGCCTGAGGAGCCACCTTTCCAGATGCGTCAACCAGGATTTCCGCCTTCATGGAGGAGTCAACGGCCGTGGCGTGCTTGTCGGCGATGACCAGCAGCTCATCGAGGGTCTCGCGCTCATCGCAGAGGAGTCGATGCTTGAGGAGGGTGCCCTCTCGGCACCCGGCAGTAAAGTACTCGACTGCCTGCACCTCGTGCACGCCTTCGCAGGAATTGCGCAGCTCGGTCCAACGCGTGAGGTAGTCGCGAGTTGACTCCATGGGCCCTTGGACGCATAAGGAGAGCTGTCGGGGCTTGGGGGCCCACTTGTAAGTGCTGGTGAAGTTGCGGATGAAGACCTCGGTGAAATCAACCCAGCTGTTGATGCTGCGGGGCTTCAGGCTGTTGAGCCACTTCCGAGCAGTGCCTTGAAGCATGAGCGTGGCGTACTTCACGGCAACGCGCTTGTTGCCGTTTGCTATGCTGATGGCTGTGGAGTAGTCGACCAGCAAGTCCTCCGTCTTCACGGAGCCGGTGTATTTGGGCGTGTCGCGTGGGAGGGTGAACCCTTTGGGGAAGGGCTCATCACGGATTCGGGGGCCGAAGCAAGGCGGGCCCAGTGCATCTTCTTCTTCGAGCGCTAGGGATCGGTTGAGATGGTCGATCTGGTGGCGAGCATTGTTCTCTCCGACTACCTCTCGACGGCCAAGGAGGTCACCGAGAGTCGGGTGCGTGACAGGAGGCAGAGTGGGGTATCTTGCTCCACGAGGTGGGGGAGGCGGCAGGTCGCCTCGCCGCTATACTGCACGAGGGTGGCCCTCCTCGTCCCGCTCAATGGAGATGCGTGTCCGACTGCGGCTAGCAACCGGCTCATTGCCCTTTCCTCCGCGGGCGCCGCCAGTTGGCATCCGGGAGGTCGCCCCATGGTCTCGGCATGGGGGCGGCTCGTTGTTTCGTCCGGCTGGGTCTTTAGTGCGGCAGGCGGCCTCGTGCTGCGCAGCCACCGCGTCCAGGAGTTGCTGGACTCATTCCGTCATGTGGCGGAGTTCGTCGCCATTGTACTTGTTCAGCTCATCAGTCACCGCCTGGGCGGCCCGGATGTTTTCTGCAGGCGTGGTGTAGACGGGGCGCTCCGCCCCGAACATGGTGGTGATAGTCGCACCATGTTGCCGAACGGTGCCGAGGCGGCTTGGCTCGCCAGGAGCCGGCGTGCCGCCTACGGCCCAGTCCATCTCGCGCCGATAGGCGTCTGATAGTCGGCGCATGCTGGCCAAATGGCCAGTGCTTTCGACGAGCTGAAGGCGGCATGCCTCCAGCACCTCAGCATCCGCGTCCTCGGGAATAGGCGTCGTGAGGTCACGCAGGGTGGCCTCGAGGGGATCTTGAGCACGCCCGTCCGAGTGCTCCTCGTTGTTGATGATGAGCACCTCTGTGACGGTGCTCCCGCCGCTGTACTCACGAGGAGGCGGCTCATCGTAGACCACCACGTCAGTGGGAAATGCGTCGAGCGACGCCGTGTCGGAGTCGACGATCATCGGATCGGTCGAGCCGACGGACTCCAGGTCCACAGCGGGCTCGCTGGTGACATGGAGCTGGTCGAGGAGGCTGACGAGGCGGCTCTCAGGGCAGCATGTGCCCGCGTCGGAGGCCGGCTTGTCGGAGAGGTCGATCTCGCCGACGAGGTCAGCGAGGCAACTCGCCGCGCAGGCGATCTCCGCGCCGTGCAGCGCGTCGAGGCTGACGCCGCCGGGCGTGCTGGGCTGGCTTCGCTCGCCAGGAAGGAACAGGGTTCCCGTCCAGAGCAGATCTCCGGGAGACGGTGCACCTCGCCCCATGGTGGGCGCCAAATGTCGGGGGTTGGGTGCGACATATGCCAATGGATGGCTTATCATGGTGGGAGCGAGTAGAACGTCGCCGGTGCCTGGAAGCGGGATAAGGCGTAGACACGAACGCCGGTGTACTTTACCCAGGTTCGGGGCTCTCCTAGGAGATAACACCCCTAGTCCTACTCTGTGGGGTCTCCGCATGATCACTAAGGCACAAGTGATACAATGGTACTCCTTGAGTTGTATGCTAGAGGCAGTAGGAGGCAAGGCTCAGCTCTCTTCCTGCTCTGATCGGTGGCTAGTTCTAATGGGGCCGAACCCTTTGCATGGGTGGCCTGGGGGGTTTATATTGGCCTACCCCACATGGGTACAATGGTAATCTGGCCGGCTGCTGGGCCCGGCTGTCAGCGTCTCCAGCCTCCGGCTTCTCCACCGACCGCTGGGGCCCGCCGCCCGGCAGGCCCCGTCGACTGGTTGGTGGCTGCTTACTGTAGCCGTGTCGTTGGTGACGAGAGCTTGGTCACCTTTGCATGGCTACAGTCCTGCCGCCTGGCGGGAGATCACTGTAGCCACACCTGGTCTCATCAGCTTAATGGTATGCATGTCTCTGGATAAGGGACGGCCGCCTGCTGGAGGCCGGCTCCTCTTAAATCCGCTTGGTCGAGCTTCCACCGTCTTTCTTAGGGTCGCTGCCAGATAGGGCCCACCTCCGGCGGGCCGTACCGATAGGCCGTCGTGGGGAACAGGACTCCGTCTGCCCGGAGCAACGTCAGGGTAGGTATGGCACAGTGCTCCGTCGTGCGGGGATCTCCGTCTGTACGGAGCACTGTAGCCACGCCCGTCCTAAGCGTGGGAGGCGACGTGCTTCACTGTAGCCATACCTTGCCTCGTACCCTTGAAGGGAGCTCGGTCGCCCGTGGCTGTGAGGTGGCCGCCTGCCCGTTGCCGCCCTCTTAGGAAGGCGGTCGCCAGGAGCCGGCCAATCGGAGCGCTGTAGTCCTGGGTTACCCGCCCTCTGGCAGCCGACCACTGAGCCAGCCGGCCCCAGAGGGTGGAGTTTCGCCTTGTGGCCCAGCTAGGTGGAGCTGGCCCAAAGTCTTGGTAAATCTTGGGGCTCGGGTGAGCCTACCCATGGCCCATTACTCCGACACATGGGCAGCTAGATTAAGTGGCATTTGAAGACTTGATATAGCCACTTCGCTAGGGTTTGGAGAGGTGGGGAAATTCCTCACGTGCGTTCCTCTGGTGGCAATGGTGTGGTGGTGCCTCTGGTGACTCCTGGAACTCAGTAAGATGGCTAGGAGTGGAGGTTCTCTTCGACGACTTTGTTTTATCCTTGGTGGCAGCGATGGAGGCTTCTGGCAACGACAAAGCGTGAATGGAGCCGACATGATTCAAGGCGAGGCATGGCAGCTTGTTGTGGTGAGCTATGCAAGGGAGGAAATGGATAGGGAGGTGCAGCATTGTGATAGTGGATGAAAGGAGCAAGAAGGGGGCGGAAGGGCATGAGGCGGGTGACGACGACAAGCAGCGATGGAGTTACGAAGCGGCGGACTGCGACATGATCGTTGCACCGTTCTAGAGCATGGTGATACGTCTCCAACGTATCTATAATTTTTTATTGTTCCATGCTATTATATTATCTGTTTTGGATGTTTAATAGGCATTTATATGCTATTTTATATTATTTTTGGGACTAACCTATTAACCGAGAACCCAGTGCCAGTTTCTGGTTTTTTGCCTAGTTTAGAGTTTTGCAGAAAAGGAATACCAAAGAGAGTCCAGACGGAATGAAACTTTCGCGATGATCTTTCTTGGACCAGAAGGAAACCATAAGATCTGGAGATGAAGTCGAAAACGCAACGAGGCGGCAACGAGGCGCCCCCCTACCTTGTGGGCCCCTCGTGGGTCCCCTGACCTATCTCCTTCACCTATATATACTCTTATACCCTGAAAACATCCAGGGGAGCCACGAAACCACTTTTCCATCGCCACAACCTTTTGTACCCATGAGATCCCATCTAGGGGCCTTTTTTGGTGTCCTGCCGGAGGGGGATTCGGTCATGGAGGGCTTCTACATCAACACCATTACCTCTCCGATGAAGCGTAAGTAGTTTACCACAGACCTATGGGTCCATAGCTAGTAGCTAGATGACTTCTTCTCTCTCTTTGATTCTCAATACCATGTTCTCCTCGATGTTCTTGGAGATCTATTCGATGCAATATTCTTTTGCGGTGTGTTTGCCAAGATCCAATGAATTGTGGATTTATGATCAGATTATTTATGAATATTATTTGGTTCTTCTCTGAATTCTTATATGCATGATTTGATATCTTTGCAAGTCTCTTCAAATTATCGGTTTAGTTTGGCCTACTAGATTGATCTTTCTTGCAATGGGAGAAGTGCTTAGCTTTGGGTTCAATCTTGCGGTGTCCTTTTCCAGTGACAGTAGGGGCAGCAAGGCACATATTATATTGTTGCCATCGAGGATAAAAAGATGGGGTTTTCATCATATTGCTTGAGTTAATTCCTCTACATCATGTCATCTTACTTAATGCATTACTTTGTTCCTTATGAACTTAATACTCTAGATGTAGGTAGGAGTCGGTCGATGTGTGGAGTAATAGTAGTAGATGCAGAATCATTTTGATCTACTTGACACGGACATGATGCCTATATTCATGATCATTGCCTTAGATATCGTCACAACTTTGCACTTTTCTATCAATTTCTCGGCAATAATTTGTTCACCCACCGTAATATTTGCTATCTTGAAAGAAGCCACTAGTGAAACCTATGGCCCCCGGGTCTATTTTACATCATATTAGTTTCCCATCAACTTGCCAATTTCTGTAGCCATTCCTTATTTTGCAATCTTTACTTTCCGATCTATAAACCAAAAATACCAAAAATATTTACTTTACCATTTATCTATCTCTACGAGATCTCACTTTTGCAAGTAACTGTGAAGGGATTGACAACCCCTTTATCGCGTTGGGTGCAAGTTGTTGATTGTTTGTGCAGGTATTCGGTGACTTGTGTGTTGTCTCCTACTGGATTGATACCTTGATTCTCAAACTGAGGGAAATACTTACGCTACTTTGCTGCATCACCCTTTCCTCTTCAATGGAAAAACCAACACAAGCTCAAGAGGTAGCAAGAAGGATTTCTAGCGCCGTTACTGGGGAGATCTACGTCAAGTCAAGGCATACCAAGTACCCATCATAAACTCTTCTCTCTTGCATTACATTATTCACCATTCGCCTCTCGTTTTCCTCTCCCCCACTTCTAAAACGATTTTCGAAAATATTTGCCTTTTCTTAGTCGCCTTCCATTCGTCTTTTTTCGCTTGCTTCTTGTGTGCTCTTTTGTTAGATTGGTTTGTTGCCATCATGTCTGAAATTGGGGAGGTTACTTTTGAAAAGGATAGTATAACGATGGGGGAAACTTTGATGCTTTTGATAATACTAATCCTCATGAAGAACCTACTATTTTGCACACTAAAAAGTTCCGCATTGGTAGTGGTAATATTATTGGAAAAGGGGTTATTCAAGATTTCCTTACTTGTGTTGGTGCTTTACCCACTATGGGTGGGTATATTCTCCATAAAACTAGTAGTCTTGCGGATGCTATATCTTTGCTCGTAGTTGAACTTGAAAGACAATTTATTCACAGGCATCCTTCCATACAAAGAATTTTTCTAGAGTTTTCCAATATCGAGCATTCTTCTGTTAAGCATGCACCAACCATCTTTCTAGCAAATGAGTTCAGATTTATAATAAAAGAGGCTAATGAACTTTTTTCCCATTATAGGGTGGACGCTGGACGTCCTCACATAGAAGCAATTATCTTTAACCAAGAAGGCATAATGCATTTATGATCCTTAGATCATGTTGCTTATAATGAAAACTTAAGAAAGAGGGTTCCTACCGATGTTCTAGTTGATAGGATTTCCGAACTTAACAATGATTTTTCTATTCAGAACAACGGGTTGGCTTTCTCTCTTGAACAAAAGCTCGTGACTTTTTACAAAAAGAACGCTTATAATGATGATTTGGTTGTACAATATGAAGGGCCAAGGGAGAAACCAATTCCTCCCGACCTTGATCTTGGGGACTTTTGTCCCATTAAATTTAGCCCTTTTGATTACTTTTGCTTGCCACAAAGGAAACTTACTGCTGAACGTAGAAAGTATGAGATGAGTTTTCGAGATTTGCCCTGTCATTATAATGGCAATACCTAGATATATCCGTGTTTTTATGCCTAGCTAAGGGCGTTAAACGATAACGCTTGTTGGGAGGCAACCCAATTTTATTTGTTCTTTGCCTTTTGTTCCTGTTTAGTAATAAATAATTCATCTACCTCTGGTTAGATGTGGTTTTATGTTTTAATTAGTGTTTTTTCCAAGTGAAACCTTTAGGATAGCTTACGGTGATAGTTGTGTTGATCCTGCTGAAAATCAGAAACTTTTGCGCCCAGTAAATTAGTTTTGATAATTCACAGAAACATGATTTTGATCTGATTCTTTTTGCTCTGGATTGGTACACAAATTCCTCAGGTTTCCTAATTTGTCTAAATGTTTGGAGTTACAGAAGTATTCGATAGTCACAAATTACTACAGACTGTTATGTTTTTGATAGATTCCGTTTTTCGCGTATTGTTTGCTTATTTTGATGAATCTATGGGTCGTATCGGGGGTATGAACCATGAAAAAGTTTGAATACAGTATATATTACATAAATATAAATAATGAATGAGTTTTCAACAGTACCTTAAAGTGGTGATTTATTTTCTTATACTAACGAAGCTCATGAGATTTTCTGTTCAGTTTTGTGTTGTGAAGTTTTCAAGTTTTGGGTAAGGATTTGATGGACTATGGAATAAGGAGTGGTAAGAGCCTAAGCTTGGGGATGCCCAAGGCACCCCAAGGTAATATTCAAGGACAACCAAAAGCCTAAGCTTGGGGATGCTCCGGAAGGCATCCCCTCTTTCGTCTTCGTCTATCGGTAACTTTACTTGAGGCTATATTTTTATTCACCACATGATATGTGTTTGCTTGGAGCGTCATGTATGATTCGAGTCTTTGCTTTTTAGTTTACCACAATCATCCTTCTGTACACACCTTTTGGAGAGACACGCATGAATCATGATTTATTAGAATACGCTATGTGCTTCACTTATTTATTTTGAGCTAGACAATATTGCTCCAGTACTTCACTTATATCTTTTTAGAGCACGTCGGTCATTTTATTTTATAGAAATTGTTGAACTCTCATGCTTCACTTATATTATTTTGAGAGTATTTTAGAATAGCATGGTAATTTGCTTTGGTTATAAATTTAGTCCTAATATGATGGGCGTCCAAGATGGATATAATAAAAACTTTCATATAAAGTACATTGAATACTATGAGAAGTTTGATTCTTTATGATTGTTTTGAGATATGAAGATGGTGATATTAGAGTCATGCTAGTGGAGTAGTTGTGAATTTGAGAGATACTTGTGTTAAAGTTTGTGATTCCCGTAGCATGCACGTATGGTGAACCATTATGTGATGAAGTCGGAGCATGATTTATTTATTGATTGTCCTCCTTATGAGTGGCGGTCGGGGACGAGCGATGGTCTTTTCCTACCAATCTATGCCCCTAGGAGCATGCGCATAGTTCTTCGTTTTGAGAACAAATAGATTTTTGCAATAAGTATGTGAGTTCTTTATGACTAATGTTGAGTCCATGGATTATACGCACTCTCACCCTTCCACCATTGCTAGCCTCTCTAGTGCCGCGCAACTTTCGCCGGTACTATACACCCACCATATACCTTCCTCAAAACAGCCACCATACCTACCTATTATGGCATTTCCATAGCCATTTGGAGATATATTGTCATGCAACTTTTGACCGTTCCGTTTATTATGACACGCTCCATCATTTTCATATTGCTTTGCATGATCATGTAGTTGACATCGTATTTGTGGCAAAGCCACCGTTCATAATTCTTTAATACATGTCACTCTTGAGTCATTGCACATCCCGATACACCACCGGAGGCATTCACATAGAGTCATATTTTGTTCTAAGTATTGAGTTGTAAGTAAATAAAAGTGTGATGATATTCATTATTAGAGCATTGTTCCAGTGAGGAAAGGATGATGGAGACTATGATTCCCCCACAAGTCGGGATGAGACTTCAGATGAAAAATAAAAAATAAAAAAAGAGGCCATAAAAAAAGAGAAAGAGAAGGTCCAAATAAAAAAATGAGAGAAAAAGAGAGAAGGGGCAATGTTACTATCCTTTTTCCACACTTGTGCTTCAAAATAGCACCATGATCTTCATGATAGAGAGTCTCCTATTTTGTCACTTTCATATACTAGTGGGAATTTTCATTATAGAACTTGGCTTGTATATTCCAATGATGGGCTTCCTCAAAATGCCCTAGGTCTTCGTGAGCAAGCGAGTTGGATGCACACCCACTTAGTTTCTTTTTGAGCTTTCATACACTTATAGCTCTAGTGCATCCGTTGCATGACAATCCCTACTCACTCACATTGATATCTATTGATGGGCATCTCCATAGCCCGTTGATACGCCTAGTTGATGTGAGACTATCTTCTCATTTTTGTCTTCTCCACAACCAGCATATCTATTCCACCTTAGTGCTATATCCATGGCTCACGCTCACGTATTGCGTGAATATTGAAAAAGTTTGAGAACATCAAAAGTATGAAACAATTGCTCATCTTGTCATCGGGGTTGTGCATGATTTAAATATTTTGTGTGATGAAGATAGAGCATAACCAGACTATAAGATTTTGTAGGGATAGCTTTCTTAACATTTTGTTTTGAATCTTTCGGATTTGAACATTCATGCCACAATAAAGAAAATTACATGGATAAATATGTTAGTTAGCATTCCACATCAAAAATTCTATTTTTATCATTTACCTACCCGAGGACGGGCAGGAATTAAGCTTGGGGATGCTTGATACGTCTCCCACGTATCTATAATTTTTTATTGTTCCATGCTATTATATTATCTGTTTTGGATCTTTAATAGGCATTTATATTCTATTTTATATTATTTTTGGGACTAACCTATTAACCGAGAGCCCAGTGCCAGTTTCTATTTTTTTGCCTATTTTAGAGTTTCGTAGAAAAGGAATACCAACGGAGTCCAAACGGAATGAAACATTCGTGATGATCTTTCTTGGACCAGAAGGAAACCAAAAGACTTGGAGATGAAGTCAGAGACGCAATGAGGCGGCCGCGAGGTAGGAGGGCGCGCTCTCTACCTCGTGGGCCCCTCGTGGGTCTCCTGACCTAGCTCCTTCGCCCATATATACTCTTATACCCTAAAAACATCCAGAGGAGCCACGAAACTACTTTTCCACCGCCACAACCTTCTGTACCCGTGAGATCCCATCTAGGGGCCTTTTTGGCGTCCTGCCGAAGGGGGTTTCGATCACGGAGGGCTTTGACATCAACACCATTACCTCTCCGATGAAGCGTGAGTAGTTTACCACAGACCTACGGGTCCATAGCTAGTAACTAGATGTCTTCTTCTCTCTCTTTGATTTTCAATACCATGTTCTTCTCAATGTTCTTGAAGATCTATTCGATGTAATATTCTTTTGCGGTGTGTTTTCCGAGATCTGATGAATTGTGGATTTATGATCAGATTATTTATGAATATTATTTGGTTCTTCTCTGAATTCTTATATGCATGATTTGATATCTTTGCAAGTCTCTTCGAATTATCGGTTTAGTTTGGCCTACTAGATTGATCTTTCTTGCAATGGGAGAAGTGCTTAGCTTTGGGTTCAATCTTGCAGTGTCCTTTCTCAGTGACAGTAGAGGCAGCAAGGCATGTATTGTATTGTTGCCATCAAGGATAAAAAGATGGGGTTTTCATCATATTGCTTGAGTTAATTCCTCTACATCATGTCATCCTACTTAATGCGTTACTCTGTTCTTTATGAACTTAATATTATAGATGCAGGGAGGAGTCGGTCGATGTGTGGAGTAATAGTAGTAGATGCAGAATCGTTTCGATCTACTTGACACGGACGTGATGCCTATATTCATGATCATTGCCTTAGATATCTTCATAACTTTGCGCTCTTCTATCAATTGCTCGGCAATAATTTGTTCACCCACCGTAATATTTGCTATCTTGAGAGTAGCCACTAGTGACACCTATGGCCCCGGGTCTATTTTACATCATATTAGTTTCCCATCAACTTGCCAATTTATGTAGCCATTCCTTATTTTGCAATCTTTACTTTCCGATCTATAAACCAAAAATACCAAAAATATTTACTTTACCGTTTATCTATCTCTATCAGATCTCACTTTTGCAAGTAACCGTGAAGGGATTGACAACCCATTTATCGCGTTGGGTGCAAGTTGTTGATTGTTTGTGCAGGTATTCGGTGACTTGTGTGTTGTCTCCTACTGGATTGATACCTTGGTTCTCAAACCGAGGGAAATACTTACGCTACTTTGCTGCATCACTCTTTCCTCTTCAAGTGAAAAACCAACGCAAGCTCAAGAGGTAGCACATGGGAGATTGCAAATCGGCGAAAAATATGAAGAGAAGTGGTTGGGGAACTTATATAGGGTGGTTGTCGGCCTAGGGGGTCAATAATTGATCGTATCGATCAATTTGTTTTTGCTTCGGCTCGGTAAGCTACAGTCTGGGATGAACACACTTCGGGAGGAAAATGACAACCAGACCCCGTCCTTCAATGTCTCGGAGGAAAGCAAAGGGAAAGGGTTGCGCTGTGGGTTGCGGATGGGCTGGAAGGAAGAGATAGAGTGTCATCTCCTGGTTTCTATGGCGCGAAATATAGCCATGGGTTGTGGCCCAACTTGAATAGTGTTTTATGGTTTATCCGACTTACCAATAACAAGAAATTGAATGTGGCTAAATAAAATGTCAATTCACTTCCTAAAAATACAATATTATGACAAAAAGTCTTTTACTAATATACAACCCATGAGAAATAGTTCCAGCTCCAAATATTTGATAAAATACATATGATATTTTTATAAACTTTGTTTTGATCTTTATAAATATTCCTAACATTTATTTAGGGTTAGAAATAATTCCTAAAATATTTTAAACTTCAAATAAATTCAAATATGAATATTTAAGATTCATTTAACCTCCAAGAGCCTCAAATCCTAGTCAAAATTGGTTAAGCTTAAGTAACACAAGCAAGTTTAATCTATCCTATTTAAATAATTAACATTTCAAAATTTAGAAATTTGGGATGGTACAAATCTGCAACCATTAAAATGAAATTCTCGTCCTAGAAACACATGGCAAATTTCTATGTTGTAGCATGGCTATTATCTTTTGTTAGGATGTCAAATATCTTTGTTATAGCATGACAAATATCTCTGTTATAGCATGACCGTTCCTCTACATTCCATGAGAGTGGTTTTTCAGGGAACGCTGTTTGGTGACGCCATTCACTCGAATGAGCTTCCCAGGGGAACATTTGTTCGTGACATCTTTGGTGGTGACAAAGAGTTTTGGAGGGTCATGTGAGCTTTCGTGTTTTTTTCCCCTAGATCCATCTTGTTAAAATGAAATATCTCATGAAGCATTCGTCCAAATTACAAACCTTTTTCATCGTTGTATCCTTTGCATCGAGATCTTTAAAATTAGATCTAATGTTGGTATGTTTTGTTGAACTTTTTACAAACGAAAATCATGCTCCCAAAGTGAAATAAAATGTGCTCCCAAACTTTACTACCACATGCTCCTAAATGGGGAGTGATCCTCGTTATGCATGGGAGTGTCGTTTAGGAAGACCCAAGAGGCACCTTTTAATTAGCCGCTCCCTAGTTAACACATTCTACCTATCCACGTGGATCAATATAAGCACATGATCCAGATTTTCATACCGGCCGACTGACAGAGTGCCTATTTATGGCTGATGAGCTCAAGGGAGTTTGGTATTTTAAAATAATATTAATAGACCACATTTAAATGCTTCAATTTTTGTCAAAAAATTTATGTGTTCATTACGGGTCTGTGAAATTTCGTTTAAAGTTTTGTGATTTGTATGCTAAATAGAAAATATAAAATTCCGGCCCAACAATAAAAATGCTTGGCTCACCTTAAATTAAATATTTCTCTTTTTTCTGTACGCCACATGTGAAGATATATAGTTATAAAATTTTGCGCATACATAGTATACTCTGCACATCTGTATGCCTATTTTAGTTTCTCAGAAGAAAAATATGTATGCCTATTCATATTTTTTCTACCGCAAGAGCTAGCTTCAGTCCTTGAGCATGGCTGACGCCCCTCCACAATGATTAAATCAAAATCAACATCGTTGTTTTGATCAAGAGTGAGCTGGGCAAATGGGGTGGGTGGTGTGGCCCGCTCTTCGACAGGATTACTGGGAGCACCGTGTAAACCTCATGATAGGGTGACAGACCCTAATAATTGAAGTATTACTGTCTGACGGCGTCATCTTCACTATAAGTTAAGGGGCTATCAGATTGTCACCATGAAGACAGACTGCGTGGAGATAGTGAACCTCTGAAACTCTGGTCATAAATCTTGCTCGGTTGCCGCTCCGATTCCTCTAGAAATTGAGGATTTATTTATATGTTTAAGCTATTTTTATTATTCAACACCTACCTAGGTCATCTAATCTCCCGGCTCATCTTTGCACTAAGCGAGTAAGCGGGCATGTTCCCTTCAAAATTCAAATGATCGAGGTTTGGAATGATACTAAACCTACTTTCAGTTAGTAGCACTGTCAAAAGTGCGCTATCGTTGAATAAAATTTCCAAATTTCAGAGAAAAAAAGGTATTTTAATACCGGACTCCCTGAACCCGGCTTCGCATTTTCGCTGACCGACAGCGCTACTAAAATAGAGAGAGCATTTGCACGCATGCACTCGGCTTCAGCAACTCCTCGGAGACACCGGAAAAAAGAAGAGGCTGAGGTGGAACGTGTGTGCCTCGGAACAAAGATTCCCGTGGTGGCCAGAGCACAGAAGCGTGTATACCGCCGGACCCACGTGCCCGGCACCGGCACGAGGAGGCGCCGGCTCGCCGGTCACGCCCACATGCCCGTGCCGTCCTCCGGCCTCTGCGCTTGGCGCCAGCTGCGGGATCCGAGCATCCGACGATCCATATGGACAAACCACGCGACGCGATGCCGGGATCCGTGCGGTTATTAGCTGCTTTGACTTGCTATTTTGTTAATCCCGCATGGGGTGGATCGAGCGCTGGCTAATGCGGTGTGGGGATTGATGCACATGCTCGTGTTGGCGTGTGCTTCGGCACACGTCAAAGCTGAAAGTTAAGCAAGGGCGAGGCCACGACGATAGAAACTCCACGGGTGTGTTTTTTCTTTGTGTGTAAGCAATGTATCGAGTGTCCAGTACTTCCTCCGTTTTAAAATAGATGACTCAACTTTGTTTGAAGCACTTCTGAGCATGGCTCTCGAGAAATGCTTAAATTGACCGTTTTTAACGAGTCGGGCCCGAGCGGGTGCAAAAAGGTTGCATCGAGCGCGCTTGATGCCTCTAACAGTGCAGCCGGTATGTAAGGTTGCACGTGTTTATGTTCTACTAACCTTTTTAATCTCCCTCAGATAATTCCTTCTAATCTACACAAACGGGGCTCAGAAGAAAAAACATTGCTGAATGTTCTACATATGTCATGTGTAAAATTCCGTGAAGAAAAAACATTCCTAATGCTCTGGGGAAAATGAACAACATCAAAAGTCCGATTATTTTTTAAAGTATTTTGGAGCATTCATTCTTTTCCCAAAGCAACCAGAATGTTTTTTCTTCATTAAAATTTGCAGGTACTTAGAACATTCAACAATGTGTTAAAAAATAATTCATAATCTCTCGATGTTGTTTCCTAATGTTTTTAATTTTACTGTTGATAGTGGGAGCATTTGAGCTCAGGAGTAGATAACATTTTTTGGCGATAAGCATGTCTTTTGAACTGAAACACCTTATCTGCAGCTGGTCCGCAAAAGCCATATATTACACGTATCGAGCGCCACAGGCGAATCACCTACATGGCGATCGGCATGGGCTGGCCAAATAGCAGGAGACCTTTAAACGTGTATGTTCCCGTGTTTTTTTAGCACCTATATTTGGTAGATATTCACATGAATTGTTCTAAAAGTAGGGTTTATTTGGTTTATAATGTTTTTGATTCTTTTTTGTTGTGTCACCCTCTTTTTCCAATTTTATTTTATCTGTTTCTTCCTTCTTTTTCATCTTTTTTTCTTCTCATTTTCATGTTTCCTTAGAATAAATATGCGAACACTGTTAGAACTATAAGAATATTTATTTTACATTATTTTTTCACCTTCTTATTTTTATTATTACTATTTTAATTTTTGTCTTTTGTATTTTCCATTTCCCGTGTTTTCCTTTTTCACTTCTACTCCTTTTTCCTATTCACCTTTTCTGAAAATTATAAAATGTTTTTTAAACTGGACGAATTTGTTCTAAAATGCTCAAATAATTTTAAAAGGACGCAAACTTATTTTAGCACGTGAAATGTTCCTAATCACATGAATATCTCTTAACTATATGAACATTTTAAAAAATGTGCATGAGCATTTTAAAAATTATTTGAGCACTTTTAATAAATACATTACATTTTAAAATATATGAAAACTTATGTAAACATATGGATATTTTGTAAAACATGTGTGAATACTTTTAAAAATTACATAGACATTTTTTAAGCATGCATGCTCACTTTTCAGAAGTACATGAATATTTTCAAAACATGTGAAACTTAAAAAAAATACACGAACATCTTTTAAAACACATTTTTTAAAACACTTTCAAACCCATTTGGAAGCATTGCGGGCGAGTGCTCCGTCTGCCTCGCTAAGGGAGAGACATAGACACACCCCATTTCCACAGGAGCTAGTCCTCGCTGAAAATTATGAATTTATGAGGAAATGAAAAAGAAACAAAAAGGGAAAAGGTAGAATAGAAAAGAAATAGGTAGAAAAGAAGCATGAAATAAAAATATAAAAATCAGGGAAAAAAGAAGAAAAAACTGAAAAGTAAACAATCAAAATAAAGAACCAGAATCCTCGAAAAAAAAGTACCAGAAGACCCGGGTCAGCGAACCTTTAAGAAGGTTTCCAGAACCAGTTGGCTCGCACTCGAGGTGGGTTGGCCTGTGTGTGTGCTTGCTTGTAAACTTCGTGCGCAAAAGGTCGACAACTTCATTATATCATAAAAAATATAGTACAAGTCACATACATATCAATATGACAAAATTAAAAAAACAGTGAAATTATATTTTTCCCACAAAGGAACACCAGCCAAGAAAGAAAAACATAATCAAGATCGAAGAATCCACTAAACTTGACACCAACGCCCATCACTTGCCTTTGGGGCCATCAGAACAGCCACCAAAGAAAAAAAATGACGGATCACCTCCTTATCTGAGCTCGTCGCGACTCCATCACTGATATGTAGCTTTGCGTACCTCTAAGGTGGCTCACCAAAGACGAAATCATTACCTTGAACAAATCAAACCGACAATACCACGGACACACCATCGAACTCCAAATCTGGCACTCCCGCACAACTAAGACGTCGGAGGAAGATACCATATATGTCATTCACGAACCACAAACCCAGCACACAATGCACACATCTTTCAGATGTCGTCGAAGCAGACTATAATCTGCATTCGCTCTTGGACTACCTCCCAAGCTCCGCGTTGATACTGGAGCAAACATCGTCGCAACGGTGGAGCCCGAGGACACAGATCCACCGTGATGATGATGTCGTCGCCGCCACGCCATCCTTACTTGAACAAACTAGTTTTCAAATCCATCCTCATCCATAGGACCAATTGCCTCATCGAAGAAGGATCTCACAAATATTCATTCAACGTCTCCATCATCGCTGCCAAAGCTAGGACGATGAACAACCTAAAAATCTACACTGCGAGAGCCTAAACACGATCCACACGTGTGGATCCGGCGACCTCCTCACCACCAAAGACCAAGGTCTTCGACGGAGGGGAGCCGCGGGAGAAACGGCGGCGGATGGACCCCTGGCAGTAGGCTAGAGATATCACTTTTTCTTTCTTTAGATGGAAGAAAGAAAACTGCTCCAAGTCTGCGGCCTAGAATGGCTCATATAAGGAAAGCACAAAAATATACATGGTAATAGATGTTTCATTAATAAAATAAAGATTCAGTTACAAGCCACGTAAACATCGACATTACAGGACCAAAAACATAGGATAATCCTACGAAAAAACCAGCGCTTGTCCTTTTCCACCAAGGAAATGGAGACACATCACTTCTTCACCCGAGCTCGACGCAGCTCCACCACTGATCTGCGGCTTTGCGGATCTCCAAAGTTGTTTGCCTAAAGAAAAACCATTGTGTTGAATGAATTAGACCGGGGTAAGGTGTCCCTGGACACGCCATCAAACCCCAGAAATTATACACCCCCCCTCCCGTGCATGACTATGATGTCGTAGGAGGAAACCAAAACTATTAGCCTCCAACCACTAACCCAGCATAGGATGCATCTTCTCCAGCTGTCACCTGCATAGACAACATTCTGTGCGTACTCCTGGACGACAAAACCTCCCTGCTCCATCGTGACGTCGGAGACAACACCGCAACGATTGGGACAGAGCAGAAGGAGAGACACGCCTAAAAGGGTCGCCGTCACCTCCTTGCTGACACCATCCATGAACACTAACGTCACTGATATGAAGGATCGGCAAACACACAACGCCGTCAACTTTGAGACACCGTCATGAAGAACACCGCTGGTGTGGGAGTGAAGCCGAGGTAGATTTATTCGTCCGGGCGTCGCTTCTAGCATCCCAACGGGGCATCATGACCTACAAAACCAAACCCTAACTACAGAGTGGAGGAACGGGTCTCCCCTCCCTCCTACCACCGGAGCAACAGTCGGAGGGAGAGGGAACCAGCCCTAGCCGGTGTAGATCGGAGGTAGAGGATCGCCTCCTATTCACCTTCTCGTGGCGACGGCTAGGTAAGGGAAAATTGCTTTTGTGTATAGTATATGCTGCACTGCACTTAGGTAATTCACAATTCGTTAGCCCTTGCCCTTTTGTTTCTGAAAGATGTATACCTACAAACGATCACGTAGGTTAGCCCACTGCGGGATGGCCACGTTAACTTCACATGCGTTAGAACACGGGGAGCTCCTATTCTTGGCATTTGCTACTTAACGAATTTAAGTTTTTTTAGGGGTAACGCAGTTAAGTTTTTTTTTGAGATAGGTGTGGGAGTCCTGGACTAGGGGGTCCTCGGGCGACCGGTCTCTCGATGTGGGTCGGACTGATGGGCCGTCAAGATACAAGGTAGAATATCACCTCTCGTGTTCGGTGGGGACTCCCGTATGCGTGGATGGCAAGTATAGGTGTCCGAATATGTTATTCCTTTCTGTAAAACCGACTTTGTACAACCCTAACCCCTCCGGTGTCTATATAAACCAGAGGGTAGATCGAAGGCAGGATCACAACATTGCTAGGCTAGCTAATCTAGGGTTAGTCGAATCGATCTCGAGGTAGATCAACTTTTGTAACCCCTATACCCTCAAATATAATCAAGCAGGAGTAGGGTTTTACCTTCATTAAGAGGGCCCGAACCTGGGTAAACACTGTGTCCTTTGTCCATAGTTACCATTGGTCCTCAGACGTACAGCTTGGGCCCCCTACCCGAGATCTGCTGGTTTTGACACCGACAATAGGTAAAGTACCCCTCAAGACATTAATTTACAAGAGTTCTAGGGATACATAAGCCCTTAGAAGGATCTAGTAGCCAAACAAACTGGCCAACATTATTCCTAAGCGACGACCGAGCAAGCCTGTGAGCTTAGAAGTTTGAATTGTGTTTCTCGTGACAAAAAACAATGTCATCCAACTGCGCAACTCTGGCCTTAATCTCCTGTGTGATGTGATAATATACTGGTTTGGAGTCCTCATTCAGGGTATTGATCACCCTAAGGCAAGCAGAAGCCACCTTAGCTCTTCGAGTAAGCAAGTCCTCCGCCAACGAGAGAGCCTCCCTTAGCGCAAGAGCTTCAACGGTTTCTGCATATGAAATTCCTATGAAGACAACAGAAGAAGCTCCCAAGAATTCACCATCACATCTTAGTGCTATAGCTGCAACGGCTGCCTTATCATCATGTTTTCCCAAGGCTCGGTCCATGTTTATCTTCATCTAGCCGGACAGCAAGGGGATCCATTGCTGGACATTGGTCTCCACTTTTCCTGCTTGTACCTTGTTATTCATCTTGCTTTGTACCACACCTAGTTCTTCCATGAAACTCTTGATGAAGAAATGGGTAGACAATGGACTTTGCAATAGATTTTCATGAATTAGCCTCGTCCTTGCGTGCCAGATAGCCCATAGGGAAACAAAGGCCTCTGTCAATTTACGAGAGGTAATTTTTCAATGAGCTAAAAAATCCAGTCCCTCGCATTCCCTTGCCGCGTCATGGAGACCTGTTCTGCAACCTCCTCCGACGCCAAAGCCCAAATGCATTTAGCCATCATACACTCGATCAAAGAATGCTTCCACAAGTCTTCTTCTCCACACACTACACATTTATCTTCCACTGCCATATTTCTATGTTTAAGAACATCACTCGTTGGGAGAGAGTGCTTTGCTAGCCTCCATAGAAACACTTTTATTTTGGATGGAACTTGGGTTCGCCAATGGGAAGTCTACTGTTTTTCTACCTTATTTGTATCAGACAAAGTAGATGACCCCTCTAGCAGGGATTCCCTAGTTGTTTTGGGATGCACAAGCATCTTGTACACTGGTCGAACTATAAAATCCCTTTGCGGTCGTAGTGCCAAACCCACTCGTCACGCTGGTTCCTGGTCGACAAAGGGAGGTTCAAAATCAACTCCACATCCATTGGCAGGAAACACTCCTTAAGCTTGTCGTAGTTCCATGTTGCTGATGTGCGATCAATGAACTCACTCACTCTGGCAGGGGCATGCGCCGCCAGACAAGCAATAGGTCATAGTCTTCCATCCCGGGCAGCCAGTAATCATTCCATGGATCGGTAGCTTCTCTGGTACCAATTCTCTTAAGTATCCCTTGCTTCAGAGTGTCTCCCCCATCAAGGATGGCTCGCCATACCTACGACGGCCGCAAGCCCATTTCTGCTTGCAAGAACTTTGTTGCTGGGAACTACTCCCTCCGTTCCTTAATGTAAGGTGTATTAGTTTTTCAAAAAGTCAACCATTGTCTATGTTTGACCAACTTTATAGCAAAATCTATAAAGATTTACAATATTGAATATTTAAAATATAGAAATATATTTCATGGTGAATCTAGTGATAATGATTTGGTATTCTAGACAGATATTTTTGTCTAAAAACTTGGTCAAAGTTAGAGAAGTTTCACTTTTTGAAAAAATAATACACCTTATATTTAGGAACGGAGGGAGTATATCGCTTTGAGTATCCTCGCACTGAAACTATTTGCTAACGCCGTTAAGTCGCATAGACAACCGAGCAAGCACCCGAAATGGGGCGACCCATTTATTTGTATAGTAGTTCCTCTGTTTTGGGAACCTTCAAGAAGGTTTCGGTCTTGTGTTTTTTCCTCAAAAGATCCCTTTCTAGAATATGTTTGAGAACTTAAAATGTAATTTAAAAAATGTTTGTGCTTTTAAATATTGTTTAGAATTGCAAAATGGTTTTGTTTTAGATTTGTTAAAAAAATCAAGAAAATTTATATTCTCAATTCTTCATGTTTTTTTTCGAAAAAATTGGAATTTAAAAAATGCCCCAATTTAAAAAGTAATTCAAAAAGTGTTCATGATTTTCAACTTTTGTTTGTAATTTTAGAAAATGTTCCCGTCTTCAAAATGTGTTCGCAAATTAGAAAAAATATTAGCGTGTTAAAAAATGTTCAGATTTTCAGTAGATGTTCAGATTTCTTTTAAACAAATCATGTTTTCAAAAAGTATTTGATTTTTGTAAAGAAAATGACATTTTCAATAGATGTTCAATTTTTTTTAAAAAGTGTCCAGCTCACTGTAGTGTTAGACATTTTAGTGGACCGTTGGCTACAATTGCTCGGCCTAGTAGGAGCACACCTATGCGAAGCAGCATCTTCTGGAACTATGCGATGCAACATATGACATTTTCAAAAGATGTTCGAAATTTTAAAGAAACTGAGTAAAATGTCCGTTGCCTACAATGAACCGCTGGCTACAATTGGTCAGCCTATTGGGATCACACCTATGTGAAGCAGCATCTTTTTGACGCGATGAGTGTCACATAGGTGCCCCCCCTATTCTTAGCTTGGAGCGACTAGTAGGCATGATAAGACATAACCGGCGGGCCCATTAGCTTTCCCGCATAGCCTCTTCAATCCACCATGAAAACTCGCTTCTCTCGTCAGTTGAACTAGATGATACCCCGTGTGTTACGGTAGAAATATGTTGTAATATGTTTTAGTAAGATATATTTGTGTGAACCATTTGGATTAATAATATATAATAAATGTTAAAATACATATTATAATTTGTATTAAATTGTTGTGTAGTTAAAAAATATTTATCAGAAATAGTAGTATAATATAATGGAATCTTCCCATGCATGTTGGGTGGGCCTTTGATGAAGTGACATGTGTGCATGGCTTATGTATGCATGTTGAAATAAATAGAATTAGTGGGGATCAACTAATCATGAAAAATAATTCTCATGCGTGATGTGATGGGCCTTTGATGATATGACATGTGTGCATGTCAAGATAATAGAAATAGTGAGGGCTGAACTATTTAGGTATATAGGATGTCCCTGAAATAAATGATCAGAAAGGGTTGTCGTTCGCTTCCCAAAAGGAGAAACTGACTACTCCACACTTTAGAGAAAAAAAAGTGTTTCATATTTAAAATATTCATGACTTTTGAAAACATTCATGAGTTTTTGGAAACTATTTTCACTCATTTAGTTAACATTCACAAATTTAAAAATATTCACACAAATAAAATTATAAAGAATTCAATTAGTGTATGTAATTTTTTCAAAGTATTCATGAATTTTAAAATTCAAGATTTACAAAACATTCATGATTATTTTCAAAAAATATGCCCTTTTAGAAATATTCAAAATTTGATAAATGTTCATAAATTTGGAAGTGTATTTATGCGTTTTGAGTACAATTTTAAATTATTCACAAAATTATTTATTTTTGTACTTTTAAATAAGTTTGCAAAAAAGAAATAGTGAATTGAAAAGAAGAACCAGATAGAGAAAACCCCAGAAAAACCAACAAAGAAAGAACAAAAGCAGGACTACCTAGAAAAATTGGCGGGGCTCGTCCATCAAAGTTTTTCTTAGGTAATGAGCAGGACCCTTTCATTTATTCATGAACTTATTTTTTTACAGATAATGGTCATGATTACATCAGGAACCTCATTAGACCAACATGACCTAACATCATACTATGCTGATTCTACAGGAGTATGAGATGCCTCATGACAAGCACGCTTAACATGGATAAAAGTACAAGATACAAACTTTGTGGCACATTTCTTATTATCCTTGGCTATGGCTCTAATAGGGGTTATGTCCGAGTATGAATTCTTCATCTTGTTAATGAGTGTCAAGTAGTCTGATGCCAACATGATCCTCTAAGTAAAGTATCTCTTGGAAGGATTAAGGTTTGACGCAGTGCCATACCTTCTGCAATTTCAGGATTTTGAAATCGAGCAAAGTATTATGTATTTGTTGCCTGCACCCTCTCCCAATGATCACGTATCACCACACCAAAGACTGATTGTCTAGATCAAGATAAGATCGATGCATCCATGCTGACAAGCATCGACCTATCTGACATCGGAGTCCATTTTTTGTTTGACTTTATTGTCTCATATCTCATGGATATGGTCGAACAGAAAAAGTGCAGATTCATGAACTCAATGTACGCCTTAATCTTTCCCACAACACTAAGAGAACGACTTAAGGCCTCCCCATTACGACCGTCATTTCTATTCTCCCAAATATGCCAAACAGCCACAACCATAACCATAGCATGAAAATCTACGGCCCTTGCTATTCGCTTTAATATGCATTGCCAGATATGGTTAAGGCTCTTGAAATTCAGGGAAATTATATCTTTTTAAAGTTCTTTCTAGATTTCCTCAACATAATGATAATGCGGAAAACAATGTTCAACAGTTTCCTCCCTATTGCACAAATAACAGTCATACCTTGTTAGTCCTGACTTGATTTGTAGTTGATAGCTTGTAGGGAGACAATCATGGGCCGACCTCAATAAAACTAGTTTCATTTTATTAGGACATTGAATGGCCCATAATTTTTTTCAAGTTTTCTCACGGGATTTCTGTTTGGATGTAGTCCCTTTACCATATGCACTTTGATCTCTCTAGAAGTTGAGTGTTCTTGCATGATTATAGGTTGATCTGACTATGCAGACGCCACTCTTTGTATGTGGCCAGGAGGCAAAATCAATACAACCTTGAACGCTTAATGGAATTCTAAGGATTTTTACTGCTATGATCGTCCTAGTTGGTTGGCCCACAAAATCACCCAATGTGGGTCAGAGCAACTATCCATTGCTATGAGAAGAATAGGAACTACCCATAACACGATATTGTAAAAATTCTCAGTTTCTTCCCGCTAAAGCGCATACATGAAAAATTGACACTACCATTGCAGGGTCGCTGGACGAGAGGCCAATGGGCACCTGGTGGGTTCGCAATTGTATCCTACACCAAATTTCTAAAAGGAAAACACTATGCTGGAGAATTTGCCACACCAGAACGGGAGTGCCGCTGCCCATAGGGCTCTGCCCACTTCCCAGACTATCGGTGTTTTTGGCTTGAGAATTTTAACTATTCAATACGGCAGTCCCAAGCAAGGTTTGTACCTCATTATTGTATTCAAGATTCAATTGGTTGTCCAGTCTTGTTACTGGATGTCTCGACTTTTTAGGATTTTGGGGACATAAGAATTGCCTCACTCACTAATTAATAGAGAATAATAGAGTTAGGTTATGCACAAAACATATTACAATAGTCGTTAATCTTCCCACATGACATTACCCATTTTTTCACTCTTACAATAACCAAAAGTTATACCTCTCTCTTGATGGCGTCAAGATGACTAGCACTGGAGTGGATTTGTGTCAAAAGACCCACACATTACTCTTATTCCACCTAGTACAACCAACAAGCATTGTGAGAGAGGCATCATTTTTCTATCGGGTATCTTGTCCGCCGACATGTTGCTCCACAAATGTTTGAGGGAGCGTTCCGCTGAACGTGTGGGCGTGTTAATAGCATGGCAGCCTAGCCAGTCCTTGATGAGGTTCTGTATCCAAATCATGAAACAACATTTCAAGAATAGACTGGCCTCACTTTCTTGCAAACTTTGGCTAACTTAGCCATAATTTTCCCAACCTCGCGTGGCAAGCCGATCACCTGTCGAAAATTGAGTTTTGGATTGCAAGCCAAGCGAACAAATTTGCCTTTGGGAGAGCCCAAGCACTCCAAACAAAAAATCATAGTGTTGTGTTTGTTGACCCAATGAATTTCGTGTTATATGTCGAGGTCAATGAATATTTTCAACTCGCCATACTCTTCCACACCAAGTCATTTTACACACCCACAAGAAGGTGGGTGCCTCAATGCACAACCAAGGCATAATAAATTCCATAGGTGCTCCATGGAGGTGATCTCAAGAAGTTTGATTTTCTGCAAGCATCGTCTGCCAAAACTTCTTTAACTTTATGACTTTTACGTGAGGAGGCCATGTGGATGAGGGAGGCTATGTCCTTAAGCTTCTTCCGATTGAGACCATGGGAGTGCCAAAATGGGGCATGGGCATCATTGGCAATGATGATATATGGTTGTAGAAGCGTAAAAGAGTTCTAGGTCCATCTTATCACATGAGTTCTCTAAACCAACCCCAAGCTTTCCGTGCTCCTTCCACTCGTACCAAAGCCATCCCAAATGAACAAATGAGAAAATTTCTCTAGATCAAGTAAACCAAAATCCAAAACTCCTTAGGGCGGCATGCGGTGGTCCAATTGACCTTACATTTGGCGGTAATCTTGTTGTTTCTCAGCCAAAAGAAAGCCCTCTCAATATTGTTCATTCTCTTTAGGACTGGTAATATGATAATGATGTGTGTGGCATGGTAGATCACTTGCGAGGTAGCACATATTTCAAAAGAGTGCCACGACATGTGGTGGTGATGTTTTTCCATCCCATGGGACAAGCCTTGCCACAACCTTATCCTCAAGGAATTAGAAGTCTACCCTCGATCTTGAGTTGCCAAATCGATGGAGGTATACCCAAATACCCCATAGGGAAGAAGGTGCAGGCCACCAAGAATCTTTGAAGGACGGTCCCCAATTTATGATTTGCACACCGGATGGGAACATATGAGCTTTTTGGAGGTTAGTTTCCAATACCGCCACTTCACCACAAAAAAACCAAGATATGTGAGAAGTTTCCAATGACTTTCTCTATGGGGACAATGAATATGCCCTTTTATCTTTTGGAGCAAGCATGCCTAGTGGCTAAGTCAAGAATTTTTGGAGCCGGTCAATGTCAATGACAAATAGGATGGTGAGAGTGTGTCCCCTTGAAGGAACCCGCGGTTGTGCTTGATGAAGTGTCTGGCCACACCATTGAGTAGGGTCTTGGATGGGAGGTACATAGGAAGGTAGAAAACCATTCTCGAAATTTGCTTGGGAAGCCTCTACGTTGTAGGGGGTCAAGAATATAGTCCCCTCATTTGTAGTCTACGGATTGTCTTGTTCTAAACATGTCTGAAATTTAGAAAGCACAAAACATAATTTCCGTCTATAAACTCCAGGTAAGTTTCATTCACATGTAGTATGCAGACTAGAAGAATAAAGAAGAAGAATAGCTAACCAGAGGGATAAATGAAAAGATTTCACACTCATCTTGATACACGATAATTAGGAGAAAAGATCCATGCAATGGCCATGTGAACGACAAAGGAGGATACTCGAAGATCTTGACACACACAAAAATCCGTGCGGAAATTTGGCACAAATGCTCAAGACCTGTATTTTACTATAGTCCATATGAGAACTGAGATCTCCTCTATCACAAAGTAAAAAATGGTGCAAACTATATCAAGTAAATCTCCCTTTGAAAGAACTAATCATCTTGGTAGGTTGCAGTTTCAAGGCTTATGTACTTGCAGAATATTACTTCAATGAAAACACAGCTAGTTCAACTTTAATATAGTCATTTTTCTCACAAAACATGCATTTTTGCATTACTTTATAGATAAAGCACAAGATTCAGGGGACCTTACAAGCTTTAAAACAATAAAACATCCACCTATATGCCCATGAAGTGGCCATATGGTTGAGACAGGCTGATCCCTCGATGCCATGGATGGAGTTTGTCATAGTAGTGCTAAAGGAGTCGATGCAATTGCTTAGATCTGCTTCTTGGTTGTCGGATGGAAACAAAAACACACTGATCTAGGATGATAGATGGCTCCAAGGCCACCGAGGGGAGGAGCTCGCGCCTAACCTATATGCTCGGTTGAGGCAAGCTACATGAACTACACAATAAGTATGCTAAGGGTTGTTGAATGGATTTTGGGCGTGGGATGTTGAGCCGAAAGTGACTAGACAAATGTTGCATGAATGCATGCTGCTTTGGGACCAGCTGACGGCGGTCCACCTTGATCCAGCGATGGAGGATTCTATTCGATGGGCCTGGGAGAAGAATGGGTGGTTCTCAACACGAACGACCTACACAACCAAGTTTCGAGGGAAGGAAGTAGCTTCGGTTGCTAATGTCACTTGGAAATTCAAAGCTCCGATGCCATGCCACTTATTTGCTTGGCTTGTTTTCCGGGACAGATGTTGGACCTCAGACAGGCTTGCATAATGGGGTTGGACCACCAAGAAATTTGTCCATTTTGTGATCATGAGCAAGAGAGTATAAACCACATCCTCCTTCAGCATGTTATTGGAAGGGAGGTGTGGGCCTGTGTGTGCCTCATGATGACTGTCGGTGTCAAAACCGGCGGATCTCGGGTAGGGGGTCCCGAACTGTGCGTCTAGGCGGATGGTAACAGGAGACGAGGGACACGATGTTTTTACCCAGGTTTGGGCCCTCTTGATGGAGGTAAAACCCTACGTCCTTCTTGATTAATATTGATGATGTGGGTTACAAGAGTAGATCTACAACGAGATCAAGGAGGCTAAACCCTAGGAGCTAGCCTATGGTATGATTGTTGTTCGTCCTATGGACTAAAGCCATCCGGTTTATATAGACACTAGAGAGGGCTAGGGTTACACAGAGTCGGTTACAAAGGTAGTAGATCTACATATCCGTATCGCCAAGCTTGCCTTCCACGCCAAGGAAAGTCCCATCCGGACACGGGACGAAGTCTTCAATCTTGTATCTTCATAGTCTTGGAGTCCGGCCGATGATGATAGTTCGGCTATCCAGACACCCCCTAGTCCGGGACTCCCTCAGTAGCCCTCGAACTAGGCTTTAATAACGACGAATCCGGCGCGTATGTTGTCTTTGGCGTTTGCAAGGCGGGTTCTTCTTCATGCTCCATGTGTTTGCCGGATAGTGTCCGGTTGCTTCATAAATGCTGTGCTCCTTGGCTTCCGCGTCCAATAATGGTCTTCTTCCATGCGTCGCATGAATGCGAAAAGCCAGGGTATTTTTATGTTTTACCCCCTAACTGCGCAAATAAGCTGCCTATAAGGGAGGCGAGGATCCAGACCCAAATCACATCATCCTCCTTCCGCAAGCACCCACCGAGGCGCATCTGACACCAAACCCATTCCAACATGGACAGTCGACGTGGCTCCTCTTCTCGCGCTCCCAGCCCTAAGCCAGGAGATTGGAGGAGATGCTCAGTCCCGCACAGCGAGTTAGTGACGCTCCAAGCAGAGGGATATCTTCCCCCGGCCTTCATGGTTCCGGTTTGAGCCGGACTAGCCACCTACAAAGGTGGGAAGCAGGCGGAGAGTGTCCCCAATCCCTCCAAAGGAGAACGGGTGTGCTTCGTATCCTACTTAATAAGGGGACTCGGATTTCCTATACATCCGTTTCTCCGGGGGCTCCTGGAGTTCTACGGACTCCAGCTTCATCACCTTACACCTGCCTCCATTTTGCACATCGCGGGCTTCGTAGCTCTGTGTGAGCTGTTCTTGGGCATTGAGCCCCATTTTGCGCTATGGAAGAGGTTGTTTTGCCTCGTACCCCGCTCTCACGAGGGGTCGATATATCAAGTGGGTGGAGCCGAAATATGGCGCATCGCCGGGACTGGATACCTGTCCGGGGCCCCGAAGAAGGCGTCAGAAGATTGGCCTTCGGAGTGGTTTTATATGGAGGACGCTCCGCTGTCGGATCCAGTCCGGATCGGCCTTCCGGAGTTCAGCAACGCTCCCCTGAAGAAACGCCTAAGTTGGCGCCCACGGAGCCCTCGACGAGAAGATGATAGTAGCGTCCATTACTTGATGGGCCGGATACGGCTGCTAGCCCATTCCGGATTAACCATGATCGGAGTCATGGCCACATGCATTATGCGTGGGGTGCAGCCACTCCAATATAGGGGCCACCCCATGTGGGACTTCAACGGAGACGACGATGCCACCCGTCACGGCCGCAAGGGACCTGGCTCGGCCGACGATCTGGTGAAGATCCTGTCCGGCTTGTACAAGGGGGAGAAGGAGGACTTCCTCCGCATGAATCCTCTGAACGAATTTTCCATGAACAACCCTCGGAGCTGGGTAAGCGGTCGCATGCATATCTGAACCGCGCCTTTAAAGGCAATTGTCTTATTGTATGATTTTGACACAGGAACTGCGTCGGGATGTGGAGGGCATAAAAAGCCCAGCCCCACAACCCGAAGACCCAGAAAGGCCCCTCGATCCGGCCTCCGAAGAGGATCCGAACTTAGCGGTGGAACTGATCGACGGGGTGTACCACCAGCTCAGCATAGATAATGCTTTAGTCGCCATTATGGCTGACTACCCCGGTTTGTGTCCGGCTTCCCCGGTGAGTACGACCGAAGTCCTGTCGCCGTTACTTCTTTAATGCTTAGTTCTGACCACCGTGCTCCAATGGTCTTCGGCAGGAAGCGCCTTTACGGCAGAAAGTCGAGCCCGCGGCGACCGGCCAACAAGGGTCAGTCCGGCCCAGCAGGCGGAAGAGGAGTGCGACGCGAACTGAAACGTCGCCTCAACGGTATGGAGCACCGCTATTTTTTTAGGGAAGGATTCCCTGGAGGTATATAAATGCTCATAACCTTTCCAGAAAGAGCGCTTGCCGGACAGTGTCCGGAGAGGTTACCAATCAAGCCTCCGCCAACCATGCTCCAACGCATGGCCCGGAAGGGGAGGCAAATACAAGGCATGAGTCGGATGCTCCTCCGACGGAGGATGCCGACAGGCTGTCCGCCACCCGGTCAGAGGTGGAGAGCGCCATGAATCACAGGCGTCGCCGGACAGTTCTTCATGACGCGTGTTTCTCCCCGGAGGCGTTAAATGCCTTTGATGCGAGAAACGCGCACCTCCGTGCCGCTCAAGATGGGTTAACCAGAGACACGGAGCAGTATGTGAAAGACATACGTGTAAGTAATTTTAATAGTTATATATGCCAGTAGCCCCCGAGACTTAAAATGGTTAAAATAACTGATTTAAGGATCAATTTTTATGCAGGATCTTACGGAGAAGAATACCCATCTGTCCCAGGAGCTCCAAGAGTGCAAGGCCCAACTTGAGGCCGCACTGGCCGCCACACGGGGAGCCACAAAGACCCCCGCTGGTAAGACGTACTTTGAAAAGATAATTAATTAACAAAGTGCGGCATGAATCTGACAATAATATTGCAGAGGGCGTCGGACTAGATCCGGACAAGCAACAACTACTGCGTCAGCTAAAGGCTGGCGAGAGGGTGCTTATGAAGGTGCAGCAGGAGAGAAACAAGCTCCAAGATGCTCACACCCAGCTAGGAGAAGAGCTGAAAGGTGTTCGGGCCCAGCTGTCTGGCTCCTTGAAGGAGAATCAGCGACTTCGTCGCGACATTTATAGTAAGTGCTTGAGCAAATTCCTTTGAAAAGAAGAATTCGGCGAGGAAGTCGTTTGACAGAAATATGTCTTTAGGTGTGCTCACAGGTCGCCCTGCGGAGGAAATGCCTGGGTCAATAGGTGACCAACTTCCCGAGCTGGCGCAATTGTTCGAACGTGTTCGGCAGGCGATGAGTGGCGTCGTTCAGGCTTTATGGCCATCCGTCGCCCTATCCGAGGGCCTTGGTGAGCTTGCTGAGAAGCTCCAGGGAGCATGGCGACGCCTCCATTTGTGGAAGATATCGGCCTGCCGTCAGGGCGCCAGGGAGGCCTGGGCCATGGTGAAGACGCGCTACCCGAAGGCTGACCCAAACCACATGGCCGAGGTCGGACCTGCGGGGCCTGATGGGAAGGAGATCCCTATGAGCTTGATGTATGGCCAAGTAGAACTGGCCGCGAAATATTCCCAACAGGACTGTAAATTAGACAGCCTGTTAGATGGGATTGAGGAGGAGTACAATCATTCGGTTTGACGATTGAATTTGAAATGACATGTAAGATGCCTTCTAGCCGGATTGTAGATCGTTTGTCTTTGCGGACCGTTTCGCTTCAACCTCGGGACCCAACAGTCCGAGTGTGTCCGAATACCCCTACGGTTATAAAAGAACCGGTGCATGCATGGAGACAAGGCGTCGGGGTCATAATTGCTTTATCAGAGAAGTGCCCAACTAGTTATGTTATATTACATGGTTAGTAAGAAACATCTTCCAGGGAGAATAGTTCCGTTAAGGGTTCCTTTCCCTGGGAGGCATGCCCTAAGGTGCAATGCCGGACTGCGAAAATAGCAGAAAAAGCATCTAGGGGCTTATAAATAAGTAAGTAATAAATCATCTTTCAAGTCACCGACCGAATATTCTCTTAAGAACGCTAGCTTTCGGCTTCACCCAGTCTGAGGTACACATCCGGCTGACCCGGCAGTAACAATCGCAGAGGTGCTCCCTTTACCTCCTAGCCAAACAATCGGGAACGTAGGGTAAGCACAGGAGCCAGGCAACCTAGCTTGGCCAAAACTTAAGTCATATCGATGCATATAATGGTGAATAAAGGGTACATGCGGAAGTATGACACATGTATTGGGCGTGAAGCCCATATTAATAAGCTTCTGGTAAAGAAGCCCCCAAGTATAATGAGTGCTAGGAGCACATCAAGTGTGTGCGAACAAAGTGCAAATCAGCCTATAAAAGGTAATGAAAAAAAGTGGGAAGGAGGGGGACAAGAGACAGTAAAAAATATAAAAAGGTGGACGGGGGAGTGAGATGAACTCTGAGTCTGGTGTTTAGGCGTAGAATCTTCGGAGACGGGCTACGTTCCATGGGTTCGGCTCGAGTCGGTTGTCAGATGCTTTACGTAGACGGTATGCTCCGCCGGTCAGGACTTGGTCGATGATGAAGGAACCTTCCCACTTGGGCTTAAGTTTGTCCTTTTTCTTGTCCGGCAGGCGTAGAACGAGTTCGCCGACATTGTAAGTTTTGGCCCGTACTTCTCTGCTTTGATATCTTCGAGCCTGTTGCTGATAGAATGCGGAACGAGCCTTTGCCACGTCCCGCTCCTCCTCTAAGGCGTCAAAACTGTCCTGCCGATCCAACTCGGCTTCTCTTTCTTCGTACATGCGCACACGAGGTGCGTCATGAATTATATCGCAAGGCAGAACTGCCTCTGCGCCGTACACCATGAAAAATGGTGTGAATCCAGTAGTTCGGTTTGGCTTGGTCCGCAGCCCCCAGAGTATGGAGTCGAGCTCCTCTACCTAGTGCGTGTTAGATTCCTTGAGGGACCGCACTAGTCTGGGTTTGATGCCGCTCATGATTAGACCATTTGCTCGCTCGACTTGACCGTTAGTTTGGGGGTGATAGACTGAAGCGTAATCGAGCTTGATGCCCATGTTTTTGCACCAGAGTTTAACCTCGTCGGCAGTGAAGTTCGTGCCGTTATCAGTGATGATGCTGTGGGGGACGCCAAAACGGTGTACTACCCCGGATAGGAAGTCTATCACCGGTCCGGATTCTGCCGTTTTAACCGGCTTGGCCTCAATCCATTTGGTGAATTTGTCCACCATGACCAATAAGTATTTGTGCTTGTGGGTTCCCCTTTTAAGGGGTCCAACCATGTCAAGCCCCCAGACCGCGAACGGCCAGGTAATGGGTATAGTTTTGAGGGCGGTGGGTGGCATGTGGCTCTGATTAGCAAAGAGCTGGCAACCGACACATCGTTGGACTAAGTCCTGAGCATCCGCCCGGGCTGTTGGCCAATAAAATCCTGTACGGAAGGCCTTGCCTACGAGTGCCCGGGCTGCAGCGTGGTGCCCGCCGAGTCCGGCGTGAATTTCAGCCAGGAGATTCCGCCCCTCCTCTTTGGAGATACACCTTTGAAGGACTCCAGTTGTGCTTTTCTTATAAAGTTCTCCCTCATGGACCTTGTAGGCTTTAGATCGCCGAACTATGCAGCGGGCCTCATTTTGGTCTTCGGGAAGTTCCTGCCGAATTAAGTAGGCTAGGAATGGTTTTGTCCACGGGGCAATTACTGCCATTATTTCGTGAGCTGAAGGTGTTATTTCATCGGCTGAGCCGCCGATTGTGTCAGAATGGTTTGAGTTCGGTGATGCAGCTGGCTCCGGATTGTGATTTCCGGACTCCTCTTCCCATAACACGGATGGCTTGAAGAGCCGTTCCAGGAAGATGTTTGGAGGGACGGCGTCTCATTTCGCGCCGATGCGTGCTAACACGTCTGCTGGCTGGTTATTATCCCGAGCTACATGGTGGAATTCGAGTCCTTCGAACCGAGCTGACATTTTTAGGACGGCGTTGCGGTAAGCTGCCATTTTTGGATCTTTGGCATCAAAGTCTCCATTTACTTGGGATATTGCAAGGTTTGAATCCCCGCGCACCTCTAGGCGTTGAATGCCCATGGAGATTGCCATCCGGAGGCCATGTAGAAGGGCCTCGTATTCGGCTGCGTTATTGGAGTCCATGTACATTATTTGAAGTACGTATTGGATTGTGTCTCCAGTTGGGGACATTAGGACGACGCCAGCCCCCAAGCCAACCAACATTTTGGATCCGTCGAAATGCATGATCCAATTGGAGTATGCGCCATACTCTTTAGGGAGTTCGGCTTCGGTCCATTCGGCGACGAAGTCGGCCAGAACCTGCGATTTTATAGCTCGCCGTGGTTTATAGGTTATGTCAAATGGTAAGAGCTCAATAGCCCATTTTGCAATCCTGCCCGTTGCATCGCGATTGTTTATAATATCGTTGAGAGGTACTTCAGAGGCCAGCGTTATGGAACACCCTTGAAAGTAGTGTCGCAGCTTCCGGGATGCCATGAACACCGCATATTCTATCTTTTGATAATGTGGGTACCGGGACTTGCATGGAGTTAGAACAGTGGATACGTAGTACACTGGTTTTTGAAGAGGGAATCTGTGCCCTTCTGTCTCTCGCTCGACGACGAGTACCGCGCTGACAACTTGATGTGTTGCTGCGATATATAATAACATAGGTTCGCCCAGGTTGGGCGCAGCCAGGACCGGATTTGTTGTCAGTATGGCCTTTATTTCTTTGAGTCCGGCTGTGGCAGCATCTGTCCATTCGAATGGTTCGGTGCGCCGGAGGAGGCGGTAGAGGGACAGAGCCTTTTCTCCCAAACGGGAGATGAAGCGGCTTAAGGCCGTTATGCATCCGGTTAGTTTTTGTATTTGCTTGAGGTCTTTTGGAATATCCAATTGTGACAGAGCTCAGATTTTGGCCGGGTTTGCTTCAATTCCTCTACCGGATACGATGAAGCCCAAGAGCTTTCCGGCTGGTACGCCGAAGACGCATTTCTCTGGATTGAGCTTAATGTCATATGCTCGGAGGTTGTCGAATGTCACCCTCAAGTCTTCTACCAGAGTTTCGACGTGTTTGGTCTTGACGACCACATCGTCTACGTATGCCTCTACTGTTTTGCCTATCTGGGTAGCCAGACATGTTTGAATCATGTGCTGATATGTTGCGCCGGCGTTTTTGAGTCTGAAGGGCATTGTGTTGAAGCAGAATGGCCCATATGGAGTAATGAATGCCGTTGCGGCCTGGTCTTTCTCCGCCATCTTGATTTGATGGTATCCGGAGTATGCGTCGAGGAAGCACAATGAATCGTGCCCTGCGGTAGCCAGCCCTCTAGTACTGTGGATTTTGCAGGGTCCGTTGAGCCAGCCCTCCAGTACGGTTCCATGCCCTTTAGGGGGTCTTTGCTTTTTGGTTTTTAACCCAGGTGCTTGAGTATGGCGCACCCTTTTACTTCGGACTAGGGTTGTGGTCAAGGCCGGACTGTCCCAAAACCTAGTTTCGGTGTTCCTGGCACTCTCTACCGCATAGTATTTTTGTATGATAGTCGCTAGGTCGATGAAGCGTGTAACTTTGTGACGACTTATGGCGTTCATGATTCCCTTGTCCGTGCAATTGTTGTAGAAAATTGAAATCGCGCTTTCTTTGCAGCAGTCCTTTATCCTGTTCATAACCAGGAGGAATCTGGCCCAGTAATGATGTACTGTTTCATCGGGCTCTTGCCGTATTCGAGATAGATCGCTTATGTTTGGGTGGGCGGGTGGAATCAAGTTCGGAACCCCGCCCAATCTGAGGCTCAAAGGCCAAGAAGTTTCCGGATTTGGAAGCTTGACTTGCTGGATGCTTTCCAACGAATCTAGTCCGATGCCTGACTCTAAGTTCAATATTTGATTAGTGTCCGTCCCTTCGCAGGAATCCGGCTTGGAGGGATCGGGAATCCGGACATAGTTGGTTTTCAACGTAGAAGAAGGGTTGCCGCATTGTTCCTCTACCACGACAACGTGGTGGGTGGCCTGAGGAGAGTTAATCTCTCTCAGATCGGGTTTAATCCCAATATGATCGTAGTCTGTGGCGACTCCCAGGGCGGCGATGCAATCCAAGAGCTCGTTTACAGAGGAGAGCTCAATCGGATCTAATTGCTCGGCGAATTCCGGGCTAACGTAAAGATCGCTTTTGATGACCTGAGAGGTCATCGTCGGAGCGGTGGCCGAACAGGCGGTCATAAGAAAACCACCTAGCCGAACAGTTTGGCCGGCGGCCAAAGCTCTCTTGACGACGGTACCATCTTTAAAGATGGGAGAAGGCATCCTTCCTGATCGCGATGACACAGAGGAACTCTCAATGAAAGCACCAATGTCGGTGTCAAAACCGGCGGATCTCGGGTAGGGGGTCCCGAACTGTGTGTCTAGGCGGATGGTAACAGGAGACGAGGGACACGATGTTTTTACCCAGGTTCAGGCCCTCTTGATGGAGGTAAAACCCTACGTCCTGCTTGATTAATATTGATGACGTGGGTTACAAGAGTAGATCTACCACGAGATCAAGGAGGCTAAACCCTAGGAGCTAGCCTATGGTATGATTGTTGTTCGTCCTATGGACTAAAGCCATCCTGTTTATATAGACACCGGAGAGGGCTATGGTTACACAGAGTCAGTTACAAAGGTAGGAGATCTACATATCTGTATTGCCAAGCTTGCCTTCCAGGCCAAGGAAAGTCCCATCCGGACACGGGACGAAGTCTTCAATCTTGTATCTTCATAGTCTTGGAGTCCGGCCGATGATGATAGTTCGGCTATCCGGACACCCCTTAGTCCGGGACTCCCTCAATGACCAAGTCGGACTAGATCTTAACAAGTGGATCGATGCTGCTGGAATGGTGCAACAGTAAGAGTGACAACAATATAGGAAGAAAGGATATATGGGCAATCTTACTACTTGTAATGTGGGAATTGTGGAAGCATCGGAACGTGATTGTGTTCGATGGAGCTACTCCATCAATCACACAAGTAATCCTTATAATAGTGATCGAGGGGAGAACATGGAAGATGGTGGGCCTACTAAAGGGAAAGGTGGAGGCCTTCATGGCGCTAACGACAGGGATACACGCGAGGAGTTAGCTAGAGTCTCGACATGTACGTGGAGTTGGGGCTACGTAATTGTAATATGTAATCACCAATTTGGAGGGGCTCTTTACCCCCACCCCCTTCTCTAACATATAGTACGCACACTCCTACATATTCCAGAGAGAAGACTGAAGGAAATATGCCCCAGAGGCAATAATAAAGTTGTTATTTTATATTTCCTTATTCACGATAAATGTTTATTATTCATGCTAGAATTGTATTAACCGGAAACTTGATACATGTGTGGATATATAGACAAAACAACGTGTCCCTAGTATGCCTCTACTTGACTAGTTCGTTAATCAAAGATGGTTAAGTTTCCTAACCATGGCATGTGTTGTCATTTGATGAACGGGATCACATCATTAGGAGAATGATGTGATGGACCATACCCATTCATTAGCTTAGCATTATGACCTTTCAGTTTTATTACTACTGCTTTCTTCATGTCAAATACATATTCCTCTGACTATGAGATTATGCAACTCCCGGATACCAGAGGAATTCCTTGTGTGCTATCAAACGTCACAACATAACTGGGTGATTATAAAGATACTCTACAGGAATCTCTGAAGGTGTTTTTTCGGTTGGCATAGATCGAGATTAGGATTTGTCACTCCGAGTATCGGAGAGGTATTTCTGGGCCCTCTCGGTAATGCACATCATAAGAAGCCTTGCAAGAAAAGTGACTAATGAGTTAGTTGCCGGATGATGCATTACGGAACGAGTAAAGAGACTTGACGGTAACGAGGTTGAACTAGGTATGAAGACACCGATGATCGAATCTGGGGTAAGTAACGTACTGATGACAAAGGGAATAACATATGTTGTCATTACGGTTCAACCATTAAAGATCTTCGTAGAATATGTGTGAGCCAATATGAGAATCCAGGTTCCGCTATTGGTTATTGACCGAAGAGGTGTCTCAGTCATGTCTACATAGTTTTCGAACCTGTAGGGTTCGCACGCTTTACGTTCAATGATGATTTTGTATTATATGAGTTATGTGATTTGGTGAACGAATGTTGTTCGGAGTCCCAAATGAGATCTTGGACATGACGAGGAGTCTTGAAATGGTCGAGAGGTAAAGATTGATATATTGGATGATAGTATTCGGGCACCGAAGGTGTTCCGGAATGTATTGGGTACATATCAGAGTACCGGGGGGGGGGGGGTTATCGGAACCCCCGGGGGAAGATATGGGCCATAGGAGGGGAGCACACCAGCCCACAAGGGGTCGCCCGCTGTTATGGTAGGAGGCCGAATAGGAGAAGGAGGAGGGGGTTCGCCCCCCCATTCCTTCCTCCTTCCCTCTTCCCTCTTTTCCCTCATCCGATAAAAGGAAAGGGGGAGGCCGAATTGGACTAGGGGCCCAAGTAGGATTTCTCCTACTTGGGCGCGCCCTAGGCTGCCCTCTCCCCATACCTCCTTTATATACATGGGGAGGGGGCACCTAGAACACACGCCAATGATTGTTAGCCATGTGCGCCCCCCACACACAGTTTATGCCTCCGGTCATATTCACGTGGTGCTTAGGCGAAGCCCTGCGCGAATACCTTCACCACGCCGTCATGCTGACGGAACTCTTCTACTTCCTCGACACTCTACTATATCAAGAGTTCGAGGGACGTCATCGAGGTGAACGTGTGCAGAACTCGTAGGTGTCGTATGTTTGGTACTTGATCGGTTGGAACAAGAAGAAGTTCGACTACATCAACCGCGTTGGCAAACGCTTTCGCTTTCGGTCTACGAGGGTACGTGGACACACTCTCCCCCTCTCGTTGCTATGCATCTCCTACCTAGATCTTGCGTGAGTGTAGGATTTTTTTGGAATTGAATATATGTTCTCCAACAGTGGCATCCAAGCCAGGTCTATGCGTAGATGATATGCACGAGTAGAACACAAAGAGTTGTGGGCGGTGATCGTCATACTGCTTACCACCAATGTCTTATTTTGATTCGGCGATATTGTTGGATGAAGCGGCCTGGACCAGCCTTACATGACCACGTTCATGAGACCAGTTCCACCGACAGACATGCAACTAGTTTTGCATAAAGGTGGCTGGCGGGTGTCTGTTTCTCCAACTTTAGTTGAATCGAATTTGACTGCGGCCGGTCCTTGTTGAAGGTTAAAACAACAAACTTGATAAATCACTGTTGTGGTTTTCGTACCGTAGGTAAGAACAGCTCTTGCTAGAAGCCCGTAGTAGCCACGTAAAACTTGCAACAACAAAGTAGAGGACGTCTAACTTGTTTTTGCAGGGCATGCTGTGATGTGATATGGTCAAGACATGATGTGATATACGTTGTTGTATGAGATGATCATGTTTTGTAAAAGTTATCGGCAACTCGCGGGAGCCTTATGGTTGTCGCTTTATTGTATAAAATGCAAACACCATGTAATTGCTTTACTTTATCACTAAGCGATAGCGATAGTTGTAGAAGCAATAGTTGGCGAGACGACCTCGACGCTACGATGGAGATCAAGGTGTCAAGCCGGTGAAGATGGAGATCATGACGTTGATTTGGAGACGGAGATCAAAAGCACAAGATATGATGGCCATATCATGTCACATATTTTGATTGCATGTGATGTTTATCTTTATGCATCTTGTTTTGCTTAGTATGGCGGTAGCATTATAAGATGATCCGTTAACTAAATTTCAAGGTATAAGTGTTCTCCCCGAGTATGCACCATTGCGAAAGTTCTTCGTGCTGAGACGCCACGTGATGATCGGGTGTGATAGGCTCTACGTTCACATACAACAGGTGCAAGCCAGTTTTGCACATGCGGAATACTCGGGTTAAACTTGACGAGCCTAGCATGTACATACATGGCCTCGGAACACTGGAGACCGAAAGGTCGAACGTGAATCATATAGTAGATACGATCAACATAGAGATGTTCACCATTGATGACTACTCCATCTCACATGATGATCATACATGGTTTAGTTGACTTGGATCACGTATCATTTAGATGACTTCGGGGATGTCTATCTAAGTGGGAGTTCTTAAGTAATATGACTAATTGAACTTAATTTACCATGAACTTAGTCCTGATAGTTTTCGCATATCTATGTTGTAGATCAATGGCCCGTGCTACCGTTCCCTTGAATTTTAATGCGGTTCCTAGAGAAAGCTAAGTTGAAAGATGATGGTAGCAACTACATGGAATGGTTCCGTAACTTGAGGATTACCTGCATTGCTGCATAGAAGAATTATGTCCTTGATGCACCGCTAGGTGAAAGGCCTGCTGTAGGAGCAGATGCTGATGTTATGAATGTCTGGCAAGCTCGGTTTGATGACTACTCGATAGTTCAGTGTGCCATGATTTACGGCTTAGCATCGGGACTTCAAAGACGTTTTGAACGTCATGGACCATATGAGATGTTCCAGGAGTTGAAGTTAATATTTCAAGCAAATGCCCGAGTTGAGATGTATGAAGTCTCCAACAAGTTCTATAGCTGCAAGATGGAGGAGAACAGTTCTATTAGTGAACACATACTCATTGTGAACATATCATAATCACTTGACTTAGCTGGGAGTTAATCTTCCAGATGATTGTGTCATTGACAGAGTTCTTCAATCGCCGCCACCAAGCTACAAAGGCTTCGTGATGAACTATAATATGCAAGGGATGGAAAATACTATTCCCGAGCTCTTTGCAACGCTCAATGCCGCGGAGGTAGAAATCAAGAAGGAGCATCAAGTGTTGATGGTTAACAAGACCACTAGTTTCAAGAAAAAGCGCAAGGGAAAGAAGGGGAACTTCAAGAAGAATGGCAAGAAAGTTGCAACTCCCAGGAAGAAACCCAAAGCTTCACCCAATCTTAAAACTGAGTGCTTCTACTTCAAAGGGACTGGTCACTGGAAGCGGAACTGCTCCAAGTATTTGGCGGATAAGAAGGATGGCAAAGTGAACAAAGGTATATTTGATATACATGTTATTGATGTGTACCTTACTAATGCTTGTAGTAGTGGCTGGGTATTTGATACCGGTTCGGTTGCTCATATTTGTAACTCGAAACAGGGACTATGGATTATACGAAGATTGGCTAAGGACGAGGTGACGATGCGTGTCGGGAATGGTTCCAAGGTCGATGTGATCGCCGTCGGCACGCTACCTCTACATCTACCTTCGGGATTAGTTTTAGACCTGAATAATTGTTATTTGGTGCCAACATTGAGCATGAACATTATATATGGATCTTGTTTAGTGCGAGACGGTTATTCATTTAAATCCGAGAATAATGATTGTTCTATTTATATGAGTAATATCTTTTATGGTCATGCACCCTTGAAGAGTGGTCTATTTTTTTGAATCTCGATTGTGGTGATACACATATTCATAATATTGATACCAAAAGATGCAAAACTGATAATGATAGTGCAACATATTTGTGGCACTGTCATTTAGGTCATATTGGTGTAAAGCGCATGAAGAAACTCCATGCAGATGGACTTTTGGAATCACTTGATTATGAATCATTTGATACTTGCAAACCATGCCTCATGGGCAAGATGAATAAAACTCCGTTCTCCAGAACAATGGAACGAGCCAATGACTTATGGGAAATAATACATACCGATGTATGCGGTCCGGTGAGTGTTGAGGCTCGTGGTGGGTATCATTTTTTCTGACCTTCAGAGATGATTTGAGAAGATATGGGTATATCTACTTAATTAAACACAAGTCTGAAACATTTGAAAGTTCAAAGAATTTCAGAGTGAAGTGGAGAATCATTGTAACAAGAAAATAAAGTTTCTATGATCTGATCGCGGAGGCGAATATTTGAGTTACGAGTTTGGCCTTCATTTAAAACAATGTGGAATAGTTTCACAACTCACGCCACCTGGAACACCATAGCGTAATGGTGTGTCCAAACGCCGTAACCGTACTTTATTAGATATGGTGTGATCTATGATGTCTCTTACCAATTTACCACTATCGTTTTGGGGTTATGCATTAGAGACAGCTTCATTCACGTTAAACAAGGGACCGTCAAAATCCATGGAGACGACACCGTATGAACTATGGTTTGGCAATAAACCTAAGCTGTCGTTTCTTAAAGTTTGGGGATGCGATGCTTATGTCAAAATGCTTCAGCCTGATAAGCTCGAGCCCAAATCGGAGAAGTGCATCTTTATAGGATAATCTAAGGAAACAATTGGGTACACCTTCTACCACAGATCCGAAGGCAAGATCTTTGTTGCCAAGAATGGAACCTTTCTAGAGGAGTTTCTCTCGAAAGAAGTGGGTGGGAGGAAAGTACAACTTGATGAGGTAATTGTACCTTCTATCAATTTGAAAGTAGCTCATCCGAGAAATCCATTCCCGTGATGCCTACACCAACTAGAGAGGAAGCTAATGATGATGATCATGAACCTTCAGATCAAGTTACTATTGAACCTTGTAGGTCAACCAGAGCATGATCCGCACCAGAGTGGTACGGCAATCCTGTTCTGGAAGTCATGTTACTTGACCATGACGAACCTACAAACTATGAAGAAGCTATGATGAGCCCCGATTCTGATAAATGGCCTGAGGCCATGAAATCTGCGATAGGATCCATGTATGAGAACAAAGTGTGGACATTGGTGGATTTGCCCGATGATCGGCGACCCATAGAGAATAAATGGATCTTCAAGAAGAAGATTGACACTGATGGTAATGTTACTGTCTATAAAGCTTGACTTGTCGTGAAAGGTTTTCGACAAGTTCAAGGATTTGACTATGATGAGACTTTCTCACCCGTAACGATGCTTAAGTCTGTCCGAATCATGTTAGCAATTGCCGCATTTTATGATTATGAAATCTGGCAAATGGATGTCAAAACTGCATTCCTTAATGGATTTCTTAAAAAAGAGTTGTATATGATGCAACTAGAAGGTTTTGTCGATCCTAAAGGTGCTAACAAAGTGTGCAAGCTCCAGTGATCCATTTATGGACTGGTGCAAGCCTCTTGGAGTTGGAATACACACTTTGATGAGGTGATCAAAGCATATGGTTTTATACAGACTTTCGGAGAAGCCTGTATTTACAAGAAAGTGAGTTTGAGCTTTGTAGCATTTCTAATATTATATGTGGATGCCATATTGTTGATTGGAAATGATATAGAATTTCTGGATAGCGTAAAAGTATATTTGAATAAAAAAATTTCAATGAAAGACCTCGGTGAAGCTGCTTATATATTAGGTATCAAAATCCATAGAGATAGATCAAGACACTTGATAGGACTTTCACAAAGCACATACCTTGATAAAGTTTTGAAGAAGTTCAAAATGAATCAGTCAAAGAAAGGGTTCTTGCCTGTGTTACAAGGTGTGAAGTTGAGTCAAACTCAATGCCTGACCACTCCAGAAGATAGAGAGAAAATGAAAGTCATTCCCTATGCCTCATCCATAGGTTCTATCATGTATGCTATGCTGTGTACCAGACCTGATGTGTGCCTTGCTATAAGTTTAGTAGGGAGGTACCAAAGTAATCCAGGAGTGGATCACTGGACAGCGGTCAAGAACATCCTGAAGTACCTGAAAAGGACTAGGGATATGTTTCTCGTTTATGGAGGTGACAAAGAGCTCGTCGTAAATGGTTACGTCGATGCTAGCTTTGACTGTATAACATCAAAATTTTCAATCTGGATGTTATACATAGATCATTCTTATGCACCCATGATTGATTGTATTTTGTTCTTTTGTTTCGCTTGCATTTTGATCTAAGAGGCCTTAAGCAACTCAAGGACCAATTTGAGAGAGTTGGAAGTTTCGCAAAAAATCCAATTTTGATTTATCAAAATTTGGTATTTGGGTCAAATTGTTTTTCAAAATTCTTTTTTCCAAATATTTTAAAAATAATGAGAGAAGATAATAGGACTTCTTCAAATCAGTAGAAAAATATTGGAAATTGATTTTTAAATTTTTGAGAGTTTTTTTGATTTTATTCGCTAGTTTATTTCTTAGTTAGCGGAGTGGAACTGTAATGTTTTTTTAGTTTAGGCATATAAGTCTAGAAAAATGTTCACGAGGTCACTAATAAGGCCATTTAGCTACTTGAATTTTTCTGGAACTTTTAGGATTATATTTATATTTTCTTCAAGTGTTTTTAGTCTCTCGAAAATTGTTAAAAAAACGCGCTGCCGAACTGGGCTGGCCCAGCTCAAGCCAGTCCACGGCCTAGCTCCCGCCACCGCCCTCGCGCCCGATTGACTCGGGACGGGAGTCCCCGTTGCCGCCATCGGCAGGAGTCCGAGCCGGATTCCGCCTCGCCTCGCCCCTTGTCCAAGTCGGCCACCCCGAACCCCTCTTTATAAGCCGCCGCCCCCGCCGCCTCTCCACCCCGTCCCAAGCCGCCGCCTGAGCCCGCGCAGCTGCCGATCCCGTGCCGCCGCCTGCGCCGCGCCGCGCCACAGCCGCCGCCACCGCCTGCTGCAGCTGCTGCCGCCACCGCCGACCACCGCCGCCTCGCCGGAGCCGCCGCCCCGCCTCGGCGAGCCACCGCCGCTGCCGTTGACCAAACCGGCCGAACCAGTAATAACTGATCCGACCACCGGTTTTCTCTATTTTTTCGGTTTTTAGATTAAATCGGTTTATTTTTTTAGTTCGTTTAATTAGTGAATGTTCACCCATTTAGATCTATTAATGAACGAATTTGTTCCTTAGTCTCTGTTAGCGGACGTTCCTCCGGTATATTTTTTCTTTTTCTGTTTATTTTCGGCCAGGGACCTATTCGTGAATAGTTTTATCGCAGATTAGCCCCTGATCTTCAAACTAGCACAACTTTTAGCTCGTTTATCCAAATTCGGTGAAACCAACGCCTAAATCTTCAGAAAGATCCCCTCTATCCAGTAAACCAACTTGAACATGATTTTGATAATTTAACATTTGAGTTTAGTCCAGATTAGTATTTGATCTTGTTTTCTTTGTATCTTGAGTTTCGTAGCTCCGTTTGAGTTGATTCTTTTTGCTAATCGTAGCTAATCACATCTACCTACTGTTAGGATCTAATCCACATAAATATAATGTTGTTAAATTTTGTTTTCTATTTAGATTAGTTATTTTCTTGTTTCAAGTTTTATTTGGATCTTTTCTCGATTTCTTTTTGCATCGTTTGCTTGGTTGCTTATGTATGCTATTGTTTGTCTACGCTAGATTTTCGGGAGTGCGAAGTTTGTTAATACGAATCTCTAGAGTTTTCCGATCGCCAGCAAGGCAAGTTATAATTTGATCATACTTTTCTATACCCCGTTTTTACTATGCATTAGTATTGCCCTCAAATATTTGCATGAGCAAGATTGGGAACATGTGGTTGGTTGCAGTACTTGAGGTAGGAACCTATTACCTTTGATCACCCTGGGAATATAGGTTATGCTCAATTATTGCTTAGCCATGCTCGTAGATGGGGATTGGATCGTGTCGTACATGGAAGATGTGAGAGATGATAATTTTGGATAACATTAAGGTGGCAACTTTAATACACATCTGGGTGGATTGGTTGGGGCACCTGGGGAAACCAATGCTTGCCCATGGGAATCCTAGAGTACCGGTGTGATTTTCCCTCGGTTCGCCACCCAGGCTCAAAGGGATCATATGATATTTCATGCCTAGAAACTTCTGTGTGCAGCCACAAGCCATTATGGGCTCTGGCATAGTTGAGTAAGTTGTGTGAGCGCTTGAAGAGGTGGACTAGCAGATGTAGGGGAAAGTAGGTGTACCGGTCTACCCAGAGTAGATAGTTAATGCTTCAGAAAGACTATGTCTCGATATTACGATCATGGATGCGGTCGAGTCTTGTGGGGAAAAGTGCACAACCTCTACAGAGTGTATACTAATCATGGTTAGCCGTGTCGCCAGTTATGGACATCTTGAGTATGTAGAAGTCGATATTATTATTGATCTCATCACTCTTTAATTAACGAATTGGGTTTAAGGATGATACATGTTTAATGGTGGGATTGAGTTGGAGGAACCTTCTCAAATCATTGGTACAACTTTGTAGTAAGTAAAATTATTCCTTTGTTGTAGGAAAAAAATAGCTTTATGCAAAACATTATAGAGCCTATACCAGCCAAATATGCATGTAGATATAGTTTCTTGCATTCATTGCTCTACAGTGTAACTCTGCGAGCATATTCCATGTGCTGACCTACATGGCTGCAACGTCTCATGTTGCTGACTTTACCAACGAAGAATAAGGTGCGATAGGTTATTGTCATGCACTCAGTTATGCCATTGGAGTTGATGGACTCATTTATCTTCGAAGCTTCCGCGGTTATTTAGTTTAGATGGCCTTCTGCCATATTATTTGTGTAACATATACTCTTTATGAGGACCTCGATGTAATAAGTGTGTGATTGAACTCTGTTATAATTCCTCGAGTATTGTGTGTGTCAAGCATACCGATCTAGAGATGACAATTAAGCACAGATACTTCAGTCCATTGGGATCGTGGTCGCTGCATTGACACTGATCCGGATGACTCTAAGTCACAAACCAGATACGTATTTTTATTGAATGGTGGAGCTGTCAGTTGGTGCAGTTCCAAGCAAAGCCTCGTGGCGGGATCTACATGTGAACAGTACATAGCTGCTTCGGAAGCAGCAAATGAAGGAGTCTGGATGAAGGAGTTCATATCTGATCCAGGTGTAATACCTAGTGCATTGGGTCCAATGAAAATATTTTTTGACAATACTGGAGCAATTGCCTTAGCGAAGGAATCCAGATTTCACAAAAAAAGACCAAACACATCAAGAGACACTTCAACTCCATCTGTGATCTAGTCAAGAAGGGAGACATAAAGATTCGCAAAATGCATACGGATCTGAATGTAACAGACCCGTTGACTAAGCCTCTTCCACGAGCAAAACAGATCAACACCAAGACTCCATGGGTGTTAGAATCATTACAATGTAATCTAGATTACTGACTCTAGTGCAAGTGGGTGACTGAAGGAAATACGCCCTAGAGGCAATAATACAATTGTTATTTTATATTTCCTTATTCATGATAATTTTTTATTATTCATGCTAGAATTGTATTAACCGGAAACTTGATACATGTGTGGATATATAGACAAAACACCGTGTCCCTAGTATGCCTCTACTTGACTAGCTCGTTAATCAAAGATGGTTAAGTTTCCTAACCATGGACATGTGTTGTCATTTGATGAACGGGATCACATCATTAGGAGAATGATGTGATGGACAAGACACATTCATTAGCTTAGCATTATGATCGTTCAGTTTTATTGCTACTGCTTTCTTCATGTCAAATACATATTCCTCCGACTACGAGATTATGCAACTCACGAAAACCCGATGAATGCCTTGTGTGCTATCAAATGTCACAAAGTAACTGGGTGATTATAAAGATGCTCTACAGGTATCTCCGAAGGTGTTTGTTGGGTTGGAATAGATCGAGATTAGGATTTGTCACTCTGAGTATCGGAGAGGTACTACTGTAGGATGTTGCTAACGCGACACTATGATCAGAGACCCTTTCACGAAACTGTGTATGATGCATTGATCACAGACGGTGGTGTAAAAGAACCCTAAAAAAGGTGCAAAACATTTGCGATGGCGGAGCCATTAAACACAATTCAGATTTTAGCTATGTGTGCGATGCAGGGCACACGGTTAGTCCATTCGAACTATTTGCGATGAGGCAAAACAATATAAACGGCAACCATATCAATGTGTGTGCGATATACGACATACAGTTTGCTCTGATGAACTGTTTGCTATTAGGGAGTGCAACAGAAACAGTTAGCCATATCAAGGTGTGTGTGATATATGGCATACGATTCACTCAGACGAACTATTTTTGATTAAGGAACACAACAGAAACGGTTCAACTTAACAAGATGTGTCTGATATGCGGCATACAGTTCACATGGATGAACTGTTTGCGATGAGCCAAAAGAACACAAATGAGACCTGTAAACAAGATATGTGTGATACGTGGCAAACAGCCGACTCAGATGAACTATTTGCGATGAGAAATTACAACACAAATGGTTAATACAGTAAGTTCATGCGCGGTTTTGTGTGTATAAAAATCTTTGAAAACTGCAAACTAGTTGCTTGCGGTGGCTAGGAGTATCGCACGATGCGTCTACGAGTACTCGTGTGCGATGATTAGTAAGTTACACAAACATTTCCTTATGTTTTCATGTGTGTGAATTTGCAATATGGACAGTTAATATGCAAATGCCTTCTGGACATCGGGCACACGCTTAAACTCAAAGAACTGTGTATGATACTAATACTTTCCATGAAAATTTAAGAACTTGGCTAACATCATTTGAGTAACATATATATATATATATATAGTGGTTACACTCACTACAAAAAAAAGACGCATCCGTGACATTTTGGGCCGAACGATTTTTTTTCTGTCATGCTTATGAGACTTCTATGACGATAATTGTGACAAAACCCGGTATCATCATAGATGTGGTGGGCTCCTACTTCTATGACAAAAAATCATGACAGAAAATGGACTTTTCGTCCTGGGCGGGCCGGATACCCAGCTGCATGACATTCTTTGGACTATCCATGACGGAAAAAACCATAGTAGAAGCAAGGGCGAGGAAAATATCGGGGTGTTCCCGGTTATGGTGGGTGGTCGGGGCCGAGCGATGCACGGAGGTTTGCGCATTTCTCTCGTACACGCACGCGCATGGGTGCGAGGCGTTGGGCTCTAACTGAACCCGAGCGAGGCGTTCGCCTACTGAACCTGAGCGACTGCACTGCAGGCTACGTGTTACTGAACCCGAGCGATCGATCGATGGCTGTTAATTGAACCTGATCGAGTGATTCCTTCGCTACTGCTGCTAATTGAAGCCGATCAATGCTACCTCTGGATGAACAGTGAGTCTTGTTGGGGGGGGGGTTGGATGAATAGTTGCCGGTGGGGGGTTGGATGAATAGTTCCCGGTGGGGGGTTGGATGAACATGACCCCCATGGTGTTGCCACTGGATGAACAGGACCCCGATCGATCGAGCCGGTTGGGCGTGGATGAACAGGACCCCGTGGAGGGCTGGATGAACAGGACCCCATGGAGGGATGGATGAATAGTAGCCGGTGGAGGGCTTGTTGAACAGTAACTAGTGGAGGGCTGGATGAACAGTAGCTTGTGGATGAACAGTCATAGGTGGAGGCTGGAGGAGGTCGACGGTGGATGAACAATAGCCCGTGGAGGCTGGAGGAGGTCGACGGTTGAGATGAACAGTATCCCATGGAGTCCCGTTTTGCGGTACGACACACCCCTCCCAATTAATAGGACACGTAGCGCTCCAACACAAGTCCGTTTACTCTATTTTGCGGTACGCCACACCCCTCCCGATCAACAGGACCCCGTTTCTACCATAGGAGGTCCAACAGAAGTCCATTTCGTCTGTTTTGCGATACACCAAACCCCTCCCGATGAACAGGATCCCGTTTTGACCATGGCCAGTCGAACACAAGGCCGTTTCCTTCATTCTACGGTACGCCAGGCCTCGTTTCCGTCGGCTGTTCCGTCCAACCCGGTTGGCTCCCGATGAACATGATGACACATTCTGTTCTGACCCAGCCGGTTGGCTCCCCATGAACACGATGACGACATAGTTTCTCCATTCCGACCCAACCATGTACACGAGCCTTTGCCATACGTATGCGTGAGTAGGCGTTAAAGAACCCGCCGTCGGTGTCAAAACCGGCAGATCTCGGGTAGGGGGTCCCGAACTATGCGTTTGAGGATCAAAGGTAATAAGAGGCAGGGGACACGATGTTTACGCAGGTTCGGGCCCTCTTAATGGAGGTAATACCCTACTTCCTGCTTGATTGATTTTTATGAGTATAGGGGTTACAAGAGTTGATCTAGCTCGAGATCGTAATGGCTAAACCCTAGATGTCTAGCCTATATGATTGTGATCTTGCCCTATAGACTAAACCCTCCGGTTTATATAGACACCGGAGGGATCTAGGGTTGTATAGAGAAAGGAAGGTGCATGATCTGAATGCCAAGCTTGCCATCCACGCAAAGGAGAGTCCCATCCGGACACGGGGAAAGGTGTTTAATCTCACATCTTCACGACCCATTAGTCCAGCCCATATCATATAGCCCGGACACCCAAGGACTCCCTCAGTAGCCCCTGAACCAGGATTCAATAGCGACGTATCCGACGTGCAGATTGTCTTTGACATTGCAAGGCGGGTTCCCCTTCCGAATACTCCAAAGCAACTTTCTACATACAAGAGTTGTATCCGGCCCTGTTTAACAGGTACATCCCTAAGTTGTAAAAAGCAGCAATACTTAAAATAATTCACGTCCACGGGCTACATCTTCTGCGAGACGTTATGTCTGGGCTTATTATTATTCTGAACCGTTTTACAGCCTCGTTTCGCATTTCGAGGCACAACCAATGACACGTCTTGTCAAAGGAGAGATCATGTCCCCTTATCACGGGATTCTCATCAATTGGGGTTTTGGGTAATCCAACCATGCAGTTCGCAGGCCCCCTTGGGAATAGGTGAGATTTAAGACTTATGAGGGGGCGCTTGATACTCGCTGCCTCTATAAGAGGACAAAGACCCATCTGTTCACCTCACACCTTCTTCTTCCTCTGCCTTTCAATCCCCCAAGCTCCAGTGCCTATGTTCTAATTTTTTCCTCCGCCCCAACTTCTCTAGCAATGGCCGGATCTGGCTTTCAAGGCAAGTGGATTCCCTCCTCTGTATCAGAGAAGAACATCCAGGATCTGCGGGAGGCGAGGTACCTGACGACGGAGATCAAACACAGGCTTCAAACCCCAGGGCAGGTCATCCCCACCCCAGAGCCCGGCGAAAGGTGGTTTTTATCCCTCACTTCCTCCGAGGACTTGGGTTCGCCCTTCACCCCTTCGTTCGAGGTCTCATGTACTACTACGGGCTGGATTTCCATGATCTGGCCCCGAATTCCTTCCTCCTCATCTCGGCGTTTATCGTCATGTGTGAGGTATTTCTCCGTGTCCCTCCACACTTCGGCTTATGGCTCAAAGTTTTTAATGTGAAGCCGAAGGTGGTTGAAGTCCAACACGCTGAGTGCGGCAGCGCCATGGTGAGCAAGCTCAACCATGTTACCTGGCCTAAAGGAAGATTTTTGGATACTGTCAAGGTGTGGCAGCAGGAGTGGTTCTATATCACCGAACCCTGCGGCACCAAGTGGGATGCTATTCCTGCCTTCAGATCTAGACCTCCGTCGCGGGTCGCATCCTGGACCAACAAAGGCCTAGATTGGGGTCCCTTGACGAAGTGTCGACGCTACATAAGTGTATCAAGAGCATGATAAAAAAGGGCATCGCCCTTGCTGGTGTGATTCAGGTGATGCTCATCCGCCGAGCTCTCCCTTGCCAACGATGACCTCTCAAAATGTGGGAGTTCAATCCGGAGGGGCCACGGACCCTGCAACACTTCTTTGGTACAATGCACAAAGGGATCTAGAAGCTGCTCTTTAAGAAGCAGAAGACGTGACCACGGACGTCTGACGACACCGGCCTCGACTACAACAATCCGGCATCCCCGGTAAGTATCATATTTCCGAACATTACTTAGCTTGTCAATCTTAGGGAGGGGTCCTGAAAGTTCCATCTCCTGAACAGGACTGGATAAAGAAGGCCGAGCGGATTAAGTTTCCGGCCCCGCTCCCCAAAAACCCAGCTGATCCTCTGTTAATGAAGATGCTGGTCCTGGCGCCCTACCAAGTGCCGGCAAAGAAGGACAAGAAGAAGAAGACCAAGGAGGACGAAGGTGGCCTCCATCCCGAAGAAACTTCGGGCGCCGTGTCCGGAGGAACCAAAGCTCCTTCCTCTCATGAGGAAGACGAAGACGAGGAGGAGGAGGAGGAGCAGGAGGAAGCAGAGAACCCTCCTCCCAAAGGCAAAAAGAGGGCGACCTCCGTAGATCCGGAGGAGGGGGCATCCAAAAGGGGAAGGATATCCCTCTCAGATGACTCGGATTCGGGCACCGAGGCCGTCCCCAAGCACCGCCCCCAAACCAAGCCCCTCGCTGAATCGTAAGCTCCTTAAGATGTCTTATATACATCTAATATTTTTGTAGATTATAAGGATAATATCAAATTTCATATTCCAGTCCGGCCCGTGACATTCCTCAAGAATCGTCGTCATGGGGGAACTTTCGCCGGAGAAGATGGATAGCGAGACGCCTCCACGAGGTTCCTCTCCTCCTAGGGCGGACGATCCCGAGGTGTCGTCCCAAAGGATATCTCCAGGCTCTGGAGAAGTGCGGGAGGAGACCAATGCGACACTAGAGTCTGTCGAGAACATGGGGGGGGGGGGCGCAACCCCCATTGAGACCGGCCACATGGGCCCTGGATCATCCGACTCTCAGCCGTATAATGTTCTAGAGACCCAAACGGTTCCGGAATAGGATCAGCAGCCCCCGCTACAGGAGGGGGAGACGACGACCTCTATGAATGCAGAGGCGCCGAACATGCTGTTGGATGCACTGCAACGTGCATCCGTCTTGGAGGAGCACCATACCTTAATGGGTACGGTGGTTAAAAAGGTTCAGTCTGCTAAAAGTGGACTGAATGAAGCCTTCACGAGCCTACTAACAGGCTTCAAGGTATGCGATGTAATGTCTTTTAGCCGCTTTCCATAAAAATCCGCCTATATATATAGATTGTAGCCCTTGAGACTCTGTTTGGCCAATGAGGAAGGGCGAACAGAGGGTCTATAGATATCTACAGGAAATAACATACTTATCCTTTTTGATAAAAATCAGGCTTCACTGTTAGCGGCGACCGCTCAGGCCGCCGAAGTTTCCGAACTGAAGCGGAAACTGCAGCTGGTCGATGAGGACAATATCCGGATTAACAAGCGGCTCGACAAGGCGCAAGGTATGTTTTCAAGTGCTCCATGACCATTTGCATTAGTTTGCAAATGCTAAGTAGAATCTCAAGCGCTGCCGTATGCATAATTGCAGATGGCGCTGCTGAGGTCGAGACCCTCAAGAGTGACCTTGCCCGCGCAAAGGATCAAGCAAGGGTGAGCGATTAGGCCACTGAGAAAGCGGCTGTCGGTTTAAAGGACGAACAGGCCAACCGGCGTCAGTTCGAGGAGCACGTATCCAAGATTGAGCAAGAGCTCAAAGACAATTGCAAGTGCGAGCTCCTTGAGGAGGAGAATAAAGTGAAAGCGGCCGAACTCGCCAAGGCCCTTCAGGACGCCCAACAGGCAAGGTCCGAATCCTGAGCGGCTCGCGAGGAGCTCTGACAGGCCGGACAGATAGCGGCTGGTAAGCCCTTTCTTTTACTGTCTAAGTTTGGCAATTAGAGGTATGCCTTACTTAATCGACTATGGAGTTCTCCAGATGCCTTTGCGGATCTTCCGAAGAGCGCCGCTGATGCAGCGCAATTCTACCGGGCCCATGAGGGACATGGGACGAAGAAGCTATTCTGGTCGCGATTTGTGACGCTGCTGAACGACCAGTTGGTGCAGTGGGCCGAGCTGCATAAGATGCCTGGAGCAGCCATGAAGGAGGTCATACTCTGGCTTTGGCCGGCTGAACCCGCTTCGAGCAGCTATTTCGGCCTAGTGCGGCGACTCATCGATGTCGTGCCCCGAATTTATGCCATCAAATGGTTGGTGTGCATAGAAGGTGCACAGAGGGCCTTCGCCCGCGTCAAGGTTTACTGGGCCAAGCTGAAAGCCGCCGTTGTCGCGGTGGAGGGTCCCCCCGAAGGCAAGGACCACCGCACGCCGGAGCATTATTTAAACAACGTCCTCGAGGGTGCTCGCTTGATAGAGGGTCAATGCTCAAAGGACATTATATTCGAATGAATGTATCAAAATGACCCGGCCATGTGTATTATAGATATTAAGGCTTTGTAATATATTTGTGCCATCATCTGAAGTTCTTTTTCCTCCTGTGCGGTTGTTTTTAATGCCTGAGAGTTTTCCAGTCGTCAACTTCGACCCCCACGTAGATACTACGAGGGTGTTCGGAATCGCACATCAGCACTCTTGACCCAGCGTCTTGGTCCGTGATGGAAGTGTCAATGCGGCGAACCAGGCAATCAAACTATACGACTTTACCACTCTCAATTAGCCATAGGAGTTTGACAATGGGGCTATAAAGTAGACCCTAGTATGTATGTGACTATCTGAATGCGGATGCGCTACATATATGACTGGAAAAACAGTCCTTCGTTTAATACGGAAAAATCGTTAAAGATTTAGTAAGTCATCGAACGACTGACCAGCTCTCGCCGCATCATCACAGTCAGTTTTCGGCTTTCTCTACCGAGGTGCTTGACCGGACGGACCAGAAACACAATCGCAATAGTTCTTCCTTAACTACCCTAGCCGAACAAATGGAACGTAAGGTAGCGAACACAGGAGGCGGGCAACCCAACTATTGATCAAAGACATGATTCGGAGCCGATGCATATAATGCCAAGCTCGGGACGCTGAAGTGTGCTACAAAGCTGTTCGGGCTTTCGTTTAGTGGCACATATATGGCCGTATAGAGCCCCTGGCAACGGGTGTCGAGGTATGTGAGAGAACTAGAGAGGCGGAGTACAGTTTTATGAATAAAGTTGATACCAAAAGAATTGTCCCTACTAGGACCTGATTGGTACGTCAAGACGTGATCTTACAGAGGGTACCATAAGTAGCAAAATCATTTTACATGCCGGGGGTCTAATAATAAGGAGAAAAGCTCAGTACAGGTCCTTTAAAAAAGGTTTGTTTCGAAAAGTCCTTTGGGTGTCCTGTCGCACGTCTGTGCCTCTTTCGCCTTGTAGAGAGGGGTTCCTTAAAGGGAACAGTCTTCTGTTTCCCGTATGAAACCGGGCTCGAAGTGAGTCCTTGTAAATCCGTAGGATACATGGGCTCGAATGGACATGTGGTAGAAAAGTAAGCAAAGAAGAGTGGAAGCCCATACAGGGTCGAGCCGTACTATAGACCTTCCCGTATTGTGCCTCTGCTGATGCCCAAGGTATTTTGAGTGCGTAATGATGCATGCGTGGTACACATTCTGGGGGTGTGTGCGGCGATCGACGGAGGCGAAACTGCTAGTCTAGCTCTGGAAGTACTGACCAGACACTTTTGACAAAGTCCGGCGGCTTGATGGCTGACGAGGTGTGTGGCTTGAGTGGTCCATTCTGTACTTCAGCTATGAGAGCCACGGTGTGCTCCTCGGTGCGGAGGGAGCATTCCTGTGACAGCCTGGTTTTTGCCCTCTTTTCTCTTCTGGTTTTCAGTTGGGTTTGGATTTAAATTTTGAGTTTGAATTATTTCAGTTGGACTTAAAATACTTGGGCATCACCTTGACTTTCACCCAAGTGGCTCACTCCTCCTCCAAACCATCATTTCCTCTATGTTCTACCTCAAAATAATGTCATGGATATTTTTCTTTAATGAAAAATATTCATTTTCCTCACAAAAACCCTAAACAGAAACTTGTGCTCCAAAGCCACCCCTATTTTTCTTGCCCACAAAAATTTGAGAAAATTCACAAAAATCCTTTGAACCCTAGGGCACCTCCTTGAGAAAAAATATCACACCACATTTTGGAATATTTTTGCTACAGAAATTATTTTCTGTTCTGGACAGAAATGGTAGTTTCTATAGCAACTACCGTTTTACTTGCTCCATTGGTGCTGCATTTTCTTGTGCATCACTACCCTCCTAGATCATTACTAACCACCAAAGCACAGCTCCCAACTCCCAGCCATTTAACCACATCAAGCTCTCAAAGTTACTGTCCAGTAACTTGCAGTGAAGTAAAAACCATGTTCACTGCGTTTGAGCTCAAACCAAAGTATGGTAACCTCTAAATCTACCACGGACAACACGCCAGACATGAAGTTTAGGCTTAGCTCGGCCTGAGGTCAGAGTTCACGCAGTGACTGCGTTCGACCAAGCGTGCCGGCATGCAGCCGACGCACTCTGTGTCATGCCCGAGCCTCTGTTGCTCGCGTGATCACTTCCCCGCCTGCCAAACCTTGCCAAACCCCGCCACCATCACCGTCCCGACGCCATTAACTTCACCCTGGCACTCGTTGACGCCGGAGCTCACCGCAGCAAGCACGGGCACGGTCCGGCCAACCTAACAATGCACTGCGCACTGTGTTCGTCGCCTTCTCCTCGCTCATGTGCTCGTCTCCGCGCGCCCACAGTTCTCGCATGAGTTGCGTCACCTTCCCCCTCTCTCACTGACGCTGCTTGTCGCTGGGCGCAGCATCCAAGTGTCCTCTGGCGGAGCCCGAGCACCTCTCGTCGCTCGGCTATAAATAGATCTCTCCCCAGCCTCCTCGAGCATCACCCACTCCTCATAGACACTCCACAAACTTGTAGAAAGCCGTGGCCTGGCCGGGCAGGCCTCGGGCCGCCGTCCCCAAGCTTGAGCTCGCTGGTGATCCTCTTTGTCCGTCCCCACCACTCCAGCCCCTCCCAAGCTCAGGCGACCCTTCCAGGGCCTCCGCCGTGCCTCGGTGGTGTCGTTCCACCCGATTGGAGCCCCTGGTGCTGCCTCTAGTCGCCGTTGTCTTAAACTCCAGCGACCTCTGCTTTCTGTCGCCGCTGGAGAGGCCATTTATGACGCTGTCCGACCACCCCTAGCTAACCTACGGGTAAGGGCAGGTGCGCCTCTGTCCCCTCTTTCGATCCCTCCCTCCAGTTTTGGCCAAGGAGCCCTCCTCGCCGGTGTGTGCTCCGGCGGAGCCCCGCCGCCCTCTGTCTCTTTTACCCCCTCCCTCTCACCTGACTAGCGGGGCCCGCTAGTTAGCCACTCTGTACGCGCCCGAAGCGGTATGAGTGGAGGCGCCCTGCAGGGTTTACGCCTTCGACGTCACCCCCCTAGTTCTGTTTATTTAAATTCAAAATTTATATAATTCCAAAACACTTCAAACAGCCACAACTTTTTAACCATAAGTCCAAATGAATTGATTCTTTTTGCATTGTGTTCTGTATGGAAATCTCTAGCAGCACACCTAATATGGGATTTTTCCCTGCTGCCTAGATTTTTTGGTAAATTTCAGAAGGGTTCTTGATATTTTCTTGTTTTGTTTATAACTATTTTTCAGAAGGTGGAGCTTGTCTTGAGGATCACCAGGGAGAGTGTGACCCTCATCTGCACTAAGGCAAGCCACAACAACATTTTCATGGTGCCATTGCAATATTTGTGATTTATTTTCAACTTGAATGGTTAAATTAGTTCATGCATTTAAATCACCTAGTTAAATAATTATTTTTATTCTGTTGCAAGCTATTTCTTGTGGGTATGTTGTTTTACAGAAAGTTAAGAGTTAACTAAGTTAGATTTAAGTGATTATAAGTGATGATAGTCTATGGAGAAATAATTTGCTTATAAGGAGGACTAGTTTTGAAGAATATTTTCTTGAGTAAGAAAATGATTATGCTAAGTTTTGCCATGATTAGTTGCTGCATAGACATGACCAGAATAGTGCCACGAGTTTCTGAAATGTTTGGTTAGTGCTTGATATAAGTTGACCCGGTATGGTTCTGATGATTAGTGAAGCATGTTATATGAGTGCATTTGCAAGGCATGTCATGACACCGGTCATTTTTATCTTAAGTTGAACCTGATAATAAATCAACTTGAACATATCGTTGATCGGGTCATGGTGCCACTGAATCGAGTTTTTCCCAGCGCAACTACATTTTCCTTTATGGGAAGGCCTTTATTCGGTCCGTTGTCATGCCTCTGGTCGGTACCTCCAATGAGGGAAGGTTATGGGCGTGCGGTACCCTGGCCCGGTAAGCAGGCATAACCTTGTGTGGCCGTTGATGTTGTTATGGTACCTTGTCCCCGATTGGGACCGTTTTGCCTTATGTGGCCGTTTTGCCACGATGGTGGCCGTTGGTGTCTGGGGTAGACATGGGGCCACCCATGACTTAGCCTAGTGGGGAGTTAGTTAGAGTGGCCAGGAGAGTGTCATGGCAATGGAGGGGTTTTGTTGGAATGCCGTTGGTCCACCCAAATGGGAGTGCGAGGCCATGGGTTCCTTGGTGTGGGTACAGTGCGCTACCTCTGCAGAGTGTATTTAATCTACCGATAGACGAGTCCACAGTTACGGACACGCTCGAAAGGAGGTCACACCATGGGTCAACATTTTAAATAAATCTTGCACACTAAAATAACATGGCATTGTTGGAAAGATGACGATTGAATAACCATGTTGATGTTGATGACCAAGATGTTGGTCCATTTTTGATCCGAGAAAGATCACCGTTTGGTTGCGAGGCAACCCATTTGATGACCAAGTTGTTGGTCCATTTGTGATCCGAGCAAGATCACCGTTTGGTTGCGTGGCAACCCGTTTGATGACCACATGGTTGGTCCGTTTTGTGATCCGAGAGAGATCACCCTTGGTTACTGTAACCCGTTGGTAAGCAAGTCCGTGGGACTTGAGGCACGAGATTTGATTCACTGCATCCAAAGCATGATCTTGCATTAAGGATTAAATTGGTTAATATCATGATATTGTTTGTCATTATGTTTATGCTTGTTGTGAGCTTGCAAGTACATTCAATGTACTGACCTGGCTTGTCATGCCAGATTTCAGGAAAGGTTCGTTTGAACGGAGTGCTGTTCGAGTCTAGATTGTGTTCACATCGGTGTCCCTGTGCTATGAAGTCCCGCTTCGTCGTCGTTCCGCTGCCGCGTAGTCGTCATGATCGAGGCCCCCTTATGTTCATTAAATAATGTACATATTGTTCAGCCGCACCGTGTGTGCCGCTTGGCCTCCTGACTTGTTGTAATATGAACTATGTTCCTCTAGCATCAATAAAGCAGTTGTATTTTGTACCAAGATGTTGTGTGTTGCCAGAAGACATGGTCTCTAGACTGGCAATGCAAGGTAAACCGGTTGCTCTGAGCCGGGGTGCCGCAATTCCGTGTTTCCATTGACTGTTATGACGCCGCATGGACCGGGCATCTTGAGCTTTAAATAATCATAGTGCGGCACCGCGTTGAATTGAGCAAAAGCGGTCTGTCCGAGCAGTGCATGATAGCCACTTCGGAAGGGTATGATATCGGAGATTAAGTCTCTGCAGAAGTTGTCGGGCGAGCCGAAGACAACTTCCAATGTTACTGAGCCCGAGCAACGGGCCTCTACTCCAGGTATTACTCCTTTAAAGGTAGTTTTAGTGGGCTTGATTCTTGACGGATCAAACCCATTTTGCGGATGGTGTCCTGATAGAACAGGTTGAGGCTACTGCCACCGTCCATGAGGACTTGTGTGAGATGGAATCCGTCGATGATTGGGTCGACGACCAAAGCTGTCGATCCTCTATGACGGATGCTGGTTGGGTGGTTCTTTCGATCGAAGGTGATCGGGCAAGCCGACCATGGGTTGAATTTTGGGGCGACTGGCTCTAGACGTTCCTTAATGCACGCTCCCATTTGGGGATGTGTGTGACATAAATCATATTTACTGTTTTGACCTCGGGGGGAAATTGCTTCTGCCCCTTGTGTTAAGTGTGCGAGGCTCTTCATCGTCGTACTCGCTAGGCAACCTTTTCCCCTTGTGTTCGGTGTTGAGCTTGCCAGCCTGTTTAAAGACCCAACAATTTTTGTTGGTGTGATTGGCAGGTTTATAGGTGGTGCCATGAATCTGGCAAGGCTGATCAAGTATTCTGTCTAAACTAGATGGACCATCTTTGTTTCCTTTGAATGGCTTCTTCCACTGACCGGATTTTGAGCCATTGAATTCGGCGTTGACCGTCGTGTCTTCGGTATTGTTTCGACGCTTGTGCTTGTCGCGCCGTGGTTTGCTAGTGCCATCCCTGGCTTCAGAGGTGCCTGTGTCGCTAGTGCTATTGCTTCTAAGGCTAGCCAGCTATCTTCTCCCGTGCATAAGCGGGTCATAAGTGCGGTAAGGGATGCCTTGGACTTCGGTTTCTCTTGGCCGAGGTGTCGGGCGAGCCACTCATCTCGGACGCTGTGTTTGAAGGCCACGAGGGCTTCGGTGTCCAGACAATCTACAATCTGGTTCTTTTTAATTAAGAACTTGGTCCAGAGCTTCCGGGCTGATTCACCGGGTTGCTGGATTATGTGACTAAGGTCATCGGTGTCTAGGGGCCGAACATAGGTACCTTGGAAGTTGTCTCTGAAGGCGTCTCCAAGTATTTCCATCTTCCAATAGAGTTTCCTTGGAGGCTATTCATCCAATGCCGTGATGGTCCTTTAAGTTTTAGGGGGAGGTACTTGATGGCATGTAGGTCATAACCGTGGGCCATGTGTATATGGAGAAGAAAGTCTTCAATCCATACCGCGATCTGTTGTGTCATCGTATGATTCAATGTTCATGGGTTTAAACCTTCTCAGAACTGGTGCTCCATTATTTCATCGGTGAAGCATAGGGGGTGTGCAGCTCCTCTGTATCGAGCGACGTCACGACGCAGTTCGGATGGAGTCCGTATGCAGTTTTCGGCCCGAGTGATGTTGTGTTTATCATGCTAGGCCTGATGGCCATCTTCTTGCGCTGGTGCGCGTGCCCTTGATCCATAAATTGATCTGGTATGACCGGCTCTATTGTCCAGGTCATGTCGCATGACGTGTGTGTACCCTACTGCCGCTGTTTCTCCGCCTCTAGGGCGAGGTGGCCCCAGTTGGTGTTCGGCTTGGGTTGCCGCTCTGTCCCTGCCACGAGGTGGTCGGTCAGGCCCGTCAGCCGCGTTACACGCTGTCGGTATAGGCTCTGGGACCTCATCGTCGAATTGGGAGAGCAACCTGCACTTTGGGTAACTCTTAGTTGAGCGCTCAAGGCCGTATTCCTTAGCTGCCAGGACATTAGTCCATCTATCATTGAGTAAATCCTGATCGGCTTGAAGTTGTTGACGCTTCTTTTTCAGGCTTCTTGATGTGGCTATTAGCCAGCGTTTAAAGCGCTCTTGTTCGAGGGGTCCTCTGGTACGATGAAGTCTTTATCGCCCAGGCTTTCATCCTCTTCGGAGATCCGTAGGTAGTTACTATCCTCTGAGCCCTTGTTCCTGATGGGATCATTGGGGTTGACTTGCCCCACTTCCCAATCATCCTGTTCGGATGTTGGCTCGACCGGGGCATCTTGGTCTTCGGTGTTCTCTGGGGTGTTATTGTCTTCGGTGCCGGTATAGCTGTCTTCTTCGCGATGTGATTTTGATCTGCGCCGCTGACGTCGATGCTTCGGAGGTGCTTCAGTAGGCTTGTCCTCGTGATTCTTCCCATCGTCGGCGTCATTCTCTTTGGGTGTGTCCACCATGTATACATCATACGAGGAAGTGGCCGTCCAGTGTCTGATGAACGGCGGGTTCTGGCTTTGCTCCTCTTCGGCATCGTTGTCCATACCGTTGATGTCTTCGGAGGCGTAATCTAGCATGTCGGTTAAGTCATCGATAGTGGCTATAAAGTGGGTGGTGGGTGGGACGTAAAATTCCCCGCCCTCAGCCCCTAGTGTGGGTTGGGCGTACTTTGGCAGCAATCCTTCTGTAATGGCAAGGGATCGCATTAAGTCCAGGGCCTTGTTTAAGAGTGAGGTTTGGACAAGGAAGCGAGAGCCCGTGGAGCAGGGTGGGACAAGAGTTCCTATGCCAGGCTCACGTAACATGGACCTTGGGGGTTTGGATCCGATGTTCGGGGATGAGTCCGGCTTTGTGTTTATAAAGGGAGCCTGGTATGACTCCGGGTCTGCTAGTGAAACGATCCCCTTCGTATCTCCGGTATTGAGCTCTATGGCTGCGGAGAGTCCGGCAGGCTCTAAACTCCCGTCTTCGAACTCGGTGAGGTGTTCCGGATCTAAGGCCAGAGCTGCAGTTGAGGCCGCGAACCCTTGGAAGATCAAGTCTTCTCGGATATCAGCAACGTAGTTTAGGTTTCCAAAACTGATTTCATGACTAGGGGCGTAGCTGTCAATCTACTCCAGATGGCCAATCGAATTGGCACACAATGCGAAGCCGCCGAATACAAAGTTTTGGTCGGGGAGAAAAGTCTCCCTCAAGGCGGTATTGATGTGGATGGTTAATGGAGCCATCGAGCCTTCTTGTAATGACACAGTGGAACTCTCAACGAAAGCACCAATGTCGGTGTCAAAACCGGCAGATCTCGGGTAGGGAGTCCTGAACTGTGCGTCTGAGGATCGAAGGTTGGCAGCTATTCGCCACATGGCAACCCCTTTCTACAGGAAAACCTACAAATGACACCCGTCCTGCGACATGTCGAACAAGCAGGCATGGAGCTGGCAGAATAAGCCAGGCAAAGTTTGCCGGGCAAGCAGCAATGTGACATTGAGCGGCGCATTTAATGCGCTCTGTTAGCCTGTAGAGTTACGTACGATAGCACTGTTTGCTATTGATACGTCTCCAACTTATCTATAATTTTTGATTGTTTCCATGCTATTATATTACCCATTTTGGATGTTTATGGGCTTTACTTTACACTTTTATATCATTTTTTGGGACTAACCTACTAACCGGAGGCCCAGCCCGAATTGCTGTTTTTTTTGCCTATTTCAGTGTTTCGAAGAAAAGGAATACAAACGGAGTCCAAACGGGATGAAACCTTCGGGAGCGATCTTTTTGGAACAAACGTAATCCAGGGGACTTAGAGTGGACGTCAAGCAATAGAGGAGGCGGCCACGAGGGTGCCCGGCGCACCCCCTAGGGGTGGGCACGCCCCCACCCTCGTGGGCCCCTCGAGCGTCCACCGACCTACTTCTTCCTCCTATATATACCTACGTACCCTGAAACCTTCGAGGAGCACCACGAAAACCTAATTCCACCGCCGCAACCTTCTGTATCCGCAAGATCCCATCTTGGAGCCTTCGCCGGTGCTCCGCCGAAGGGGGAATCGACCAGGGAGGGCCTCTACATCATCTCCAAGGCCCTTCTGATGAGTTGTGAGTAGTTTACCACAGACCTTCGTGTCCATAGTTATTAGCTTGATGGCTTCTTCTCTCTCTTTGAATCTCAATACAAAGTTCTCCTTGATCTTCTTGGAGGTCTATTCGATATAACTCTTTTTGCAGTATGTTCGTCGAGATCCGATGAATTGTGGGTTTATGATCAAGTTTATCTATGAGAAATATTTGAATCTCCTCTGAATTCTTTTATGTGTGATTAAGTTCTCTTTGCAAGTCTCTTCGAATTATCAGGTTGGTTTGGCCTACTAGATTGATCTTTCTTGCAATGGGAGAAGTGCTTAGCTTTGGGTTCAATCTTGCGGTGTCCTTTCCCAGTGACAGCAGGGGCAGCAAGGCACGTATTGTATTATTGCCATCGAGTATAAAAAGATGGGGTTTATATCATATTGCATGAGTTTATCCCTCTACATCATGTCTTCTTTCTTAATGTGTTACTCTGTTCGTCATGAACTTAATACTCTAGATTCAGGTAGGAGTCGGTCGATGTGTGGAGTAATAGTAGTAGATGCAGGCAGGTATCGGTCTACTTTTCACGGACGTGATGCCTATATACATGATCATGCTTAGATAATCTCATAACTATGCGCTTTTCTATCAATTGCTCGACAGTAGTTTGTTCACCCACCATAATACTTATGCTATCTTGAGAGAAGCCACTAGTGAAACCTATGGGCCCCGGGTCTATCTTTTATCATATAAGTTTTCCATCTACTTTTATTTTTATCTTTATTTTTCCATCTATATCATAAAAATACGAAAAATATTTATCTTATCATATTATCTCTATCAGATCTCACTTTCGCAAGTGGCCGTGAAGGGATTAACAACCCCTTTATTGCGTTGGTTGTGAGGTTCTTGTTTGTTTGTGTAGGTGCGTGGGACTTTTGAGGAGCCTCCTACTGGATTGATACCTTGGTTCTCAAAAACTGAGGGAAATACTTACGCTACTTTGCTACATCACCCTTTCCTCTTCAAGGAAAACCAACGCAAGCTCAAGACATAGCAGCTATCTTATCAGTGTATAATGACTGATTTGCCATTGTGGTGACCCCTTAACCTATAAAAGGAGGCCCGTGGCAACCGTAGAAGGGGTTCGGTTCACGAGGCTGGAAAGCTAGACGCCCATATGCGCGTAGCCAGTACCGCCCCTGCCGGGCAGGTGTACTATGCTCCACCACCATTCTCCCACCATCAATCCACCAAAGCAGGAGAAGGGTTTTACGCCTCGCGGCAGCCCGGACCTGGGTAAAATTGCTTGTGTGATCCCTGCCGTGCTACCCCACACTCCTCTGCTCCTTATGCAATGCGACATCCCCCTGCCGAACCAGCAAGGGGCTCCTTGGCCCCATAGGTGGTTGTGGTTTCTTCCGACATGGACCGTGTGTGATGTATGTTACTCCCGCTCTGCTTCAGTCCCTTGATTCAAATTTTCAGTAGCCCCGGCATTTTACTCCCACCTCTGCATCCCTCGCAATCTCAAAAATATCTGCTCGCCCTTGATTCAAATTTTTAGTTGCCCTGCCATTTTACTCCCGCCTCTGCATCCCTTGCAATCTCAAAAATATCTGCTTGCCCTTGATTCAAATTTTCAGTTGCCCAGGCATTTTACTCCCGCCTCTGCATCCCTCGCAATCTCAAAAATATCTTCCCACCCTTGATTCAAATTTTTAGTAGCCCCGCCTTGTTACTCCCGCCTAGTAAAATTTTCAGTTGCCGCGGTATTTCATCAAACACCACCTTGCCCCCCCTCCACACACACCACACACTCCCCAAAACCTCCGCCCACACAGACACACACCACCTCTCCCTCGCTCGAAACCACTGGTAGGTCACCGCTGCTTTTTCCGCCTCCATCCTCAACCTCTGCCTGTGTGTCGGGGAGCTCGAAGAGCCAATGGCCAAAAAGAGGTCTATCACGGCCACTTCTCCCGACGCCGACGAGGTGGTCGCTGTCGGTGTCAAAACCGGCGGATCTCGGGTAGGGGGTCCCGAACTGTGCGTCTAAGGCTAATGGTAACAGGAGGCGGAGGACACAATCTTTACCCAGGTTCGGGTCCTCTTGATGGACGTAATACCCTACTTCCTGCTAGATTGGTCTTGATGATACGAGTATTACAAGAGTTGATCTACCACGAGATCGTAGAGGCTAAACCCTAGAAGCTAGCCTATGATTATGATTGTTGCTGTGCTACGGACTAAACCCTCCGGTTTATAGACACCAGAGGGGGCTAGGGTTACACAGAGTCGGTTACAGAGAAAGGAATCTTCATATCCGAATTGCCAAGCTTGCCTTCCACGCAAAGGAGAGTCCCATCCGGACACGGGATGAAGTCTTCTATCTTGTATCTTCATAGCCCAACAGTCCGGCATATGCATATAGTCGGGCTGTCCGAGGACCCCTTAATCCAGAACTCCCTCAGTAGCCCCTGGACCAGGCTTCAATGACGATGAGTCCGGTGTGCAGATTGTCTTCGGCATTGCAAGGCGGGTTCCTTCTCCAAATACTCCAAAGTAGATCTTCAACATAAGAATTGTGTCCGGCTCTGCAAAACAAATTCCACATACCACTGTAGAGAGTATAATATCCCACGAGTCAAATCTGCTGACAACTCACAGCGTGACATCACGCCAAGACCCGGTCTTTGTTTGAACCATTTTTATCCCGCCCCTCCGTATTTCAAGGCATGGTTTCATTGGCATGTCTTATCAAAGCAGAGATCGTGTCCCCTTATCACGGGATTCTCATCAATGCGGGTACGGGTAACCCAACCATGCCATCAGCACGACACTTGGGAAATAAGCAAGCTTTAGGGAGAGTGGGGAGGCGCATGATTTTTATTGCCCTTATAAAGGGATAAGGATTCCTTCTTTCACCCACACCTTCTTCTTCCTCTGCTCATTCATTCTCGAGCTCCAGCGCCCCAGCACCCACCTCTTCCGCCCCAAAAAGCACTCCAACCATGTCCGGATCCGGAGCGCAAGGCAAGTGGATGGCCTCCTCCGTCAAGGAGAAGGATATCAAGAAACTCCTGGAGGACAGATACTTAGCCAAGACGATCAACCTTGGCTCCCAGCCAAGGGACAAATCGTTCCTACCCAACCCTAGAAAGGGTAGTGTTTATTTCTCACTTCGTTCGTGGGCTGGGATTTACCCTCCACCCATTTGTCCGCGGACTGATGCATTATTACGGGCTTGACTTCCATGATCTGGGCCCCAACTCCATCCTCAACATATCAGCTTTTATTATCGTGTGCGAGGCCTTTCTACGCATCCCACCCCATTTTGGGTTATGGTTGAAGACTTTCAATCTGAAGCCGAAGGTGGTGAGCGGTCAACAAGCGGAGTGCGGAGGCGCTATGGTGGGCAAGATGCCCAATGTTATTTGTTCTGACGGCTCCTTTGTGGAGACGGTGAAGGGATGGCAGTCGGGGTGGTTCTACATCACCGAGCCGCGCAACTCTAACTAGGTGGCGGCCCCCGAATTCCAGTCCGGAGTACCAATGTGGCTCACCTCCTGGCAAGAGAAGGGCCTAACCTTGGGCTCTTCGGACGAAGTGTCTGGGCTCCAGACGTGCATCCAGAACATGATAAACAAGAAAATCAAGCTTGTCAATGTGGTACAAGTCATGCTCATTTGCCGAATCCTTCCGTGCCAACACCGGTCCTGCAATTTGTGGGAGTTCGATCCGGCCAAGCACCAGACGCCGCTAGAGCTCTTCGACACAACGCACGAAGATATCTGGAAAGTGTTTTTTAAGGCCGGAGAGACACCACCGCCCACGACCGAGGATCGTGAGCTTAGCTCAAAAGGCCAGGCTAATCCGGTAAGTTTTTTCATGCTTTTAAGGTATATCCTTTATTGGCATATCTGAGGGAGGAATCTAAGCCTCCCTACCAACCTTTCAGGCCCGGGTAGAGATAGCGGAGCACATTAACTGTTTGGCTCAGCTGCCCTAAGATCCAGAAATGCCTCTTCTGACGAAGATGCTGTTTCCAGCGCCCTATGAGGTGTCGAAGAAGAAGGCCCCGGGGACCAGAACCGGTCTCCGTCGCAATGGCACTTCGGACGTGACGTCTGAAGACGCCGAGACGCATTCCTCCATCAAAGACGACGAGGAAGAGGAGGAGGAAGAAGAGATCCGCCCCCCTGCTGGAGGGAGAAATAAGAGGAAGGCCTTCACACATGGGAAGGCCGAGGCGTCCAAGAAGGGGAAAACTTCCTATCCGGACTACTCCGCCGCGCGGTTACTAACAGTGACGGGGAGTGTGATACGTCTCCAACGTATCTATAATTTATAATGCATTCATGCTATTTTATTATATGTTTTGAATGATTATGGGATTTATTATGCACTTTTATATTACTTTTGGGACTAACCTATTAACCGGAGGCCCAGCCCATATTGCTGTTTTATTGCCTGTTTCAGTATTTTGAAGAAAAGGAATATCAAACGGAGTCCAAATGGAATGAAACCTTCGGGACCGTGATTTTTAGGAAGAATATGATCCGGGAGACTTGGAGTTCATGTCAGAAGAGCATCGAGGAGTCCACGAGACAGCCCACCCCCCCTCGGCGCGCCCTACCCTCTCGTGGGCCCCTCGAGGCTCCCCGGACCGACTTCTTTCTCCTATATAAGCCTACATACCCTAAAAACATCGACGGAGAAGATAGATCGGGAGTTCCGCCACCGCAAGCCTCTGTAGCCACCAAAAACCTCTCGGGAGCCCGTTCCGGCACCCTGCCGGAGGGGGAACCCATCACCGGTGGTCATCTTCATCATCCCGGCGCTATCCATGACGAGGAGGGAGTAGTTCACCCTCGGGGCTGAGGGTATGTACCAGTAGCTATGTGTTTGATCTCTCTCTCTCTCTCTCTCTCTCTCTCGTGTTCTCTTTATGGCACGATCTTGATGTATCGCGAGCTTTGCTATTATAGTTGGATTTGATGATGTTTCTCCCCCTCTACTCTCTTGTGATGAATTGAGTTTCCCTCTTGAAGCTATCTTATCGGATTGAGTCTTTATTTGAGAACACTTGATGTATGTCTTGCCATGTTTATGTGTGGTGACAATGGGATATCACGTGCCACTTGATGTATGTTTTGGTGACCACCTTGCGGGCTCCGCCCATGAACCTATGCATAGGGGTTGGCACACGTTTTCTTGACTCTCCGGTAGAAACTTTGGGGCACTCTTTGAAGTACTTTTGTGTTGGTTGGATGAATCTGAGATTGTGTGATGCATATCGTATAATCATGCCCACGGATACTTGAGGTGACAATGGAGTATCTAGGTGACATTAGGGTTTTGGTTGATTTGTGTCTTAAGGTTTTATTCTAGTATGAACTCTATGATAGATTGAGTGGAAAGAATAGCTTTATGTTATTTTACTACGAACTCTTGAATAGATAGAACGGAAAGGATAACTTTGAGGTGGATTCATACCCTACCATAATCTCTTCGTTTGTTCTCCGCTTTTAGTGTCTTTGGAGTGACTCTTTGTTGCATGTTGAGGGATTGTTATATGATCTATCTATGTTATTATTGTTGAGAGAACTTGCACTAGTGAAAGTATGAACCCTATGCCTTGTTTCCTATCATTTCAATACCGTTTACGCTCACTTTTACCATTAATTACCTTGCTGTTTTTATATTTTTAGATTACAAAAACCTATATCTACCATCCATATTGCACTTGTATCACCATCTCTTCGCCAAACTAATGCACCTATACAATTTACCATTGTATTGGGTGTGTTGGGGACACAAGAGACTCTTTGTTATTTGGTTGCAGGGTTGATTAAGAGAGACCATCTTCATCCTACGCCTCCCACGGATTGATAAACCTTAGGTCATTGACTTGAGGGAAATTTGCTACTGTCCAACAAACCTGTGCACTTGCAGGCCCAACAACGTCTACAAGAAGAAGGTTGTGTAGTAGACATCAAGCTCTTTTCTGGCGCCGTTGCCGGGGAGGTGAGTGCTTGAAGGTATATCTTTAGATTTGGCAACCGAATCTTTTTGTTTCTTGTTTTATCACTAGTTTAGTTTATAAAGAAAACTACAAAAAATGGAGTTAAGTTTGTCTCATACGCTTCGTCTTTTTAATATCCTTCGTGAGAATGATGGAAAGGAAAATTGTGCTCAAGTGCTAGAAGAAGAATTACATAGAATGCTTAGTACTAAATCTTTGAATGATGAGCATGATTGCAATGTTATTAGTACGAACTCCTTGAATATCCATAGTACTAATGATGATTGCTCTAGTCATGATGAAAATATCTCTTATAAGCATGTCAACTTTTGTGGAGTGCATGTTTGCATGAACACACCAAATAGAGAAGATATATATTGCAAGAGGCATAAGCATTTAGAAACTAAATTGTTGCAAGAAAAGTTAAATGGGAGTGCTGAAAATTTATACTTCCTTTGCCATACTTGTGAACTATGCAATGAACGTGGTCATCTACATCTCCTTTGCAAATTATTTCATGATCGAATCATGTCCAAAAATTGTGATGATTTGATTTCCCTTGAACATTACAATGAAATTAGTTTACTCTTGGGTTATGAAGAATTGAAACGTTTAATTAAGGACCTTCCAGAATTTGCCCAAAAGAAATTCCTTGATATTGATCTAGAGAAGATTTATTTGTATTGTGCGGTGAATTGCATTGAAAATCCTTATATTGCCAATTACATAAAGAAAAGAAAGCAAATAGAAGATGATGAGAATATTAATGAAAGGGAAGAGACTTCCCAATATCCTCCTATTATTTCTTATGATGAATCAGGTAACGAGGAGGAGCTTTCTATTCAACCAATCTCGTCAATAAGGAGCTCAAAGAGGAAGGTTGAACACACACATAATGTGAAAAAGAAAAGGAAAAAAGGGGCAACAAAGGTAAAAAGGTATCCCTTCCAAATGATGTTGCTCCTACTACTCATTGTGATGATGATAATTGCTATACTATTGGTGCTATCCATACTATTAATGATGAGAGTGATTATGCTTATGATATGAAAAGGCCCAAGCTTGGGGAAGCTATGTTTGATGAGGATGAAATATTTGAGAATATATTTGCTGAAATTAATGTTTGTCCCAAGCTTGGGGATGCTACGTTTTATGAAGATGATATTTTTAGCATCCCATGTTTTGATATGCAAAGTTGTTATGATGATAGCATGCCTCTTACCTATGATGATTATATTGATGAAAGTGTATTTGGAAGAGTGTCAACTTTATTTAGTGATTCCACTATCTTGGGAGAGGTTTCAATCGATTATGATGAGAACGAAGTTGCTACTTATGATGATTATTGTGATGAAACTTATGCTATAAAAAGTAGTGATGATTATATTTATAAAACTTGTCATGATTATGATTACCCTTTTTCTGAACATTACTCTTTTAATGTGGAAACAATTTTTCGTGTTCAAGTCTCTTATGATACTCCCACTATTCCGAATGAGAAGAATTTTTCTATGCAAGTAGATCATGAAAAGAATGCTTTAGGTGCTGGTTATATTGTTGAATTCATTCATGATGCTACTGAAAATTATTATGAGGGAAGAATATATGCTTGTAGGAATTGCAATAATGTCAAGTTTCCTCTCTATATGTTGAAAGTCTTGAAGCTATGCTTGTTTTACCTTCCTATGCTAGTTGATTATTGTTCCCATAAGTTGTTTGCTCACAAAAGCCCTATCCATAGGAAGTGGGTTATACTTAAATATGCTAGTCATATGCTTCATGATGCTCCCGTTATGTTTCAATTCTTATCTTTCATGTGAGCATCATTGTCATCATCATGCCTAGCTAAAAAGGCATTAAAGAAAAGCGCTCGTTGGGAGACAACCCAATATCTATACTTACTGTTTTTGTGTGTCCACATGATTATGCTACTGTAGTAATCATGTTTTATATATTTTGTTTCAATAAAGTGTCAAGTAAGACCTTTAGGATAGCTTACGGTGATAGTTGTGTTGATCCTGCTGAGAATCAGAAACTTTTGCACCCAGTAAATTAGTTTTGTTAATTCACATAAATGTTCTTCTGATATTATTCTTTTTGCTCTGGATTGGTACATAAATTTCTTAGGACTTCCTAATTGGGTGGGTTTTTTGGAGTTCCAGAAGTATACGTTTGATACATATTACTACAGAATGTTCTGTTTTTGACAGATTCTATTTTCTATGTGTTGTTTGCTTATTTTGATGAATCTATGAGTAGTATCCGCGGGTATGAACCATAGATAAGTTGGAATACAGTAGGTTTAACACCTAAAAATAAATAATGAGTTCATTACAGTAACTTATGTGGTGGTTTTGTTTTCTTTCACCAACGGAGCTTATAAGATTTCCTGTTGAGTTTTGTGTTGTGAAGTTTTCAAGTTTTGGGTAAAGCTTTTATGGACTATGGAATAAGGAGTGGCAAGAGGCTAAGCTTGGGGATGCCCATGGCACCCCAAGATATTCAAGGATAGCCAAAAGCCTAAGCTTGGGGATGCCCCGGGAAGGCATCCCCTCTTTCGTCTTCGTTCATTGGTAACTTTACTTGGAGCTATATTTTTATTCACCACATGATATGTGCTTTGCTTGGATTGTCATTTTCTTTTGTTAGTATTTGCTTGCTGTTATTTAGAATAATGTTTTTCATCTTTAGTTTCAATAAAAATGTCAAGGATAGCCTTTGCCATGCTTATTTTGCTAGTATACATGTTGCTGTTCGAAAACAGAAAGTTTACCGCTGTTGCAAAATTCCCTAGAAAAGTCAGAGCATGATATAATGTTGAAACCTTTTGCATAATAGTCTCTGATAAATTTATTACAGTGGGAATTTTCACTAATAATTTTTGGAGTTAGGGAAGTATTAATACTCTTGCATTCTTTACAGACTGTACTGTTTTGGCAGATTGCTGTTATGTTTGCATTGTTTGCATATGTTTGCTTGTTTAATGATTCTATTCGAGAATATGAGTATTAAATATGCAGAGGCATTTAGTATGAAATGTTGAATAATAATTTTGGTGATTTGTTACAGTAGAAAATGATAAGGTTTTGCATTAGTGTATACTAACCTATCTCACGAGTTCTTGTTGAGTTTGGTGTGGATGAAGCTTTTGATAAAAAGAGAAACCATGATATGAGAGGAATTAATGAGACACAAAAGTATTGATACTCTTGCATTCTTTATAGACTGAAAATTATTATGAGGAGGAATATATGCTTGTAGGAATTGCAAAAATATTAAGTTTCCTCCCTACGTGCTCGAAATCTTGAAGTTATGCTTGTTTTACCTTCCTATGCTAGTTAATTATTGTTTCCATAAATTATTTGCTCACAAAATCCCTATGAATAGTAAGTGGGTTAGACTTAAATGTTCTAGTCATATGCTTCATGATGCTCCCGTTATGTTTCAATTCTTATCTTTTATGTGAGCATCATTGTCATCATCATGCCTAGCTAGGAAGGCATTAAAGAAAAGCGCTTGTTGGGAGACAATCCAATATTTACCCTTACTGTTTTTGTGTGTCCACATGATTATGCTACTGTAGTAATCATGTTTTATAGCTTTACTTTCAATAAAGTTCCAAGTAAGACCTTTAGGATAGCTTACGGTAATAGTTGTGTTGATCCTGCTGAGAATCAGAAACTTCTGCATCCAGTAAATTAGTTTTGTTAATTCACAGAAACGTGTTTCTGATCTTATTCGTTTTTCTCTGGGTTTGTACACAAATTTCATAGGACTTCCTAATTTGGTAGGATTTTTGGAGTTCCATAAGTGTACATTTGATACAGATTACTACAGACTATTCTGTCTTTGACAGATTCTGTTTTCTATGTGTTGTTTGCTTATTTTGATGAAATCTATGAGTAGTTTCAGAGGGTATGAACCGTAGATAAGTTGGAATACAGTAGATATTACACCAATATGAATTTAGAATGAGTTCATTACAGTACCTAAGTGGTGGTTTTATTTTCTTATACTAACGGAGCTTACGAGTTTTCTGTTGAGTTTTGTATTGTGGAGTTTTCAAATTTTGGGTAAAGATTCGATGGACTATGGAATAAGGAGTGGCAAGATCCTAATCTTGGGGATTCCCAAGGCACCCCAAGGTAAAATTCAAGGACAACCAAGAGCCTAAGCTTGGGGATGTCTCGGAAGGCACCCCCTCTTTCGTCTTCGTTCATCGGTAACTTTACTTGGAGCTCTATTTTTATTCACCACATGATATGTGTTTTGCTTGGAGCGTCATTCTATTTTGTTAGTAATTGCTTTCTGTTATTTAGATTAATGTTTTGCATCTTTATTTTAAATAAAAATGTCAAGGATAGTCTTTGCCATGCTTATTTTGCTAGTATACATGTTGCTGTTTGCAAAAATTCCCTAGAAAAGTCAGAGAATGATATAATGATGAAACTTTTTTCATAATGAGCTCTGATAAATCTTCTGTAGTGGGAATTTTCTCTCATAATTTTTGGAGTTAGGGAAGTATGATGAATCTTGCATTCTTTACAGACTGTATTGTTTTGGAAGATTGCTATTATGTTTGCATTGTTTGCATATGCTTGCTTGTTTAATGATTCTATTTGAGGATAGGAGTACCAAATATGCAGAGGCATTTAGTATGCAATGTTGGATAATAATTTTAGTGATTTGTTACAGTAGAAAATGATAAGGTTTTGCATTTGTTTATACTAACCTATCTCACGAGTTCTTGTTGAGTTTGTTGTGGATGATGCTTTTGATAAAAAGAGAAACCATGATATGAGAAGAATTAAGGAGACACAAAAGTTCAAGCTTGGGGATGCCCAAGGCACCCCAAGATAATATTTCAAGAAGTCTCAAGCATCTAAGCTTGGGGATGCCCCGGTAGGCATCCCACCTTTCTTCTTCAACAACTATCGGTTAGTATCGGTTGAGCCTAATATTTTGCTTCTTCACATGAGTTGTGCTATCCTTGCAATGTCATTTTGTTTTGCTTTGCTTGCTGTTTGAATACAATACCAAGATCTGAAATTCTTAAATGAGAGAGAGTCTTCATATAGCTACATAATTATTTAGCTACTGATTGTTCTTCACTTATATCTTGTTGGAGTAGTTTGTCATTTACTCATGTGCTTCACTTATATCCTATGAGTAAATTGTTGAATGAGTTGATTGTCACAAATCTGAAATTATATATGTTTCATTTGCTTATCTCATGGGGAGTGATGACTTCACATCTAAGAAGTAGAGGTTGTAAATTTATTGAAGGTTAGCAAGCGTTGTATTGGTCGTTTGAACAGTTCATGAAAGAATATTGAAGGAAGAGAGATTTCATATATAAATACACTATCCTAGACATCTTTTATAATTGGGAGCACTCATTTAGTATGACATGCTAAAGAGTTGATGTTGGACAAGGAAGACAACATAATGATTTATGTTTTCTGACATCTCAGTTAAAGTATATTGTCATGGATCATTCAAACATGTTGAGCTTGCCATTCCCCCTCATGCTAGCTAAAATTCCTTGCACCAGGTAGAGATACTACTTGTGCTTCCAAATATCCTTAAACCCAGTTTTGCCATGAGAGTCCACCATACCTACCTATGGATTGAGTAAGATCCTTCAAGTAAGTTGTCATCGGTGCAAGCAATAAAAATTGCTCTCTAAATATGCATGATCTTTTCGTGTGAAGAAAATAGCTTTATACGATCTTGTTATGGAAGCAATAAAAGCAACGGACTGCATAATAAAGGTCCATATACAAGTGGCAATATAAAGTGACGTTCATTCGCATTAAGATTTTGTGCATCCAACCATAAAAGCGCATGACAACCTCTGCTTCCCTCTACGAAGGGCCTATCTTTTACTTTATGTCTTTTACTTTATGCAAGAGTCAAGGTGATCTTCACCTTTCCCTTTTTCATTTTATCCTTTGGCAAGCACCTCGTGCTAGAAAGATCCTGATATATATATCCAATTGGATGTAAGTTAGCATGAACTATTATTGTTGACATCACCCAAAGGTGAATACGTTGGGAGGCAACACTATAAGCCCCTATCTTTCTCAGTGTCCGATTGAAACTCCATAACCATTAGTATTGCGTGAGTGTTAGCAATTGTAGAGGACTATATGATAGTTGAATATGTGGAGTTTGCTATTCCTGAAAATAAGATGAATTGCAATTGTTTGATGACTGAGAATGAAGTTTGCTAGTTTTCAAGAAAGTTTATGGTCTATGCTTTGACATGTGAATTGCTTGTTACTTTATCGTGAGAAGTTTTATGAGATGAACTACTGTTATGACATATTATCATGCTAGAAAAGGTGATTGAAATTATCATTGATCAAAGTTGTGCACCTTCTAGCATTCACACTTCATAAATTCTTTCTTTATCATTTACCTACTCGAGGACGAGTAGGAATTAAGCTTGGGGATGCTCATACGTCTCCAACGTATCTATAATTTATGAAGCATTCATGCTATTTTATTATCTATTTTGACTGATTATGGGCTTTATTATACACTTTTATATTACTTTTGGGACTAACCTATTAACTGGAGGCCCAACCCATATTGCTGTTTTATTGCCTGTTTCAGTATTTCGAAGAAAAGGAATATCAAACGAAGTCCAAACGGAATGAAACCTTCGGGAGCGTGATTTTTAGGAAGAATATGATCCGGGAGACTTGGAGTTCATGTTAGAAGAGCGTCGAGGAGGCCACAAGACAGGGGGTGCGCCCACCCCCTTGGGCGCGCCCTACCCTCTCGTGGGCCCCTCGAGGCTCCCCCGACCGACTTCTTTCGCCTATATAAGCCTACGTACCCTAAAAACATCCACGGACACTACAAAAAAAATACACTTCCGTGATGATACGTGTTTGTCATAGTAGGTCGCGTTTTCTGTCATGCATGTACATCCATGACGATTTTATGACAGAATCAAGAAGTCATATCTGTGCTGTCGTAGAAGTGTTCCATGACATTACCAAAATTATCATCACGGAAGTGTCCACTTCCATGACGATAAATCGCGCATCACAGAAGTGCTTTCGTCAAGGGTGACCGACACGTGGCATCCACCGTAACGGAACGCCGTTAAGCTATCGGGTCGGGTTTTGGATCCGATAACCCGTTAACAACCCCGACCAATGGGGATTTTCCACATGTAAAATCATCATTGGCTGGAGGAAACACGTGTCGGCTCATCGCTGGGACAGATGTCATCCACTCATTGGACAGAAGGTGCCTATGATACGTCGACATGTGGCATGGCCCAACAGAAGCCCATTCCTGTGAAAAGGCCGGCCCGCTTGACTTGGTCAAAAGGTGGCGGGCTGACCCATGGAAAGCCTGTTAACGGCATGTTTGCATATAGCCCATTTACAGCCCGCTAACCCAAGGCCCGTTATGCCCTATTCGAATTAGGCCCAGGAGCGTCATCTGGGCCATCCAATATGATTCCAGCCCATTTTCACTTTTGGCCCATGTATGGCCCATGATGTCTTTCGGCCCATATGAGGCCCTATGTAACTCTTGGCCTATTAACGGCCCGTGGTGAAACTAGCCCGTAATGAACAGTGTATCACTTTACACCCATTAACGGCCCGTGGTGAAACTGGACTGTAAAGAACAGTGTATCACTTTATACCCATTAACGACCCGTTATTCCGTTGGGTCGTTTCCAGCCCATGTTATCTTTCGGCCTTCTCAGAGCCCATTTATTCTTGGGCTCATTTCCAGCATTCGTTTACTTACGGCTCATTACTGTCATTTTCTGCTTGTGGGCCAAATTCAGCCCGTGGTTACAGTCGGCCCGTTTGTGGTCTGTTAATAAGTTGGGCCGTTTTCATAGCGTCATCAAATACGGCCTATTAACGATGGCCCGTTATGGTCGGCCTATGAACAGACGATTCCAACTCTAGCCCGTTTACGGCCAGAATGCGGCCTGTTTGGCCCATTTTGGCCAATCAATCATACGGCCCAGTATAAGGCCCATTGATGATACGGCCAGTAGAAGGCCCATTGTTTCTATGGCCCGTAGAAGGCCCATTGTTTCTACGGCCCGTAGAAGGCCCACTGTTTCTACGGCCCGTAGAAGGCCCATTATTTATACGGCCCGTAGAAGGCCCACTGTTTCTATGGCCCATAGGAGGCCAAGTATCACTACAGTAAATATTAGCCCATGGTTATTGTGGCCTAGTTTTAAAAAATAGGTTATTGCAGCCACTAGCAAACCGCAGAAAAAGAACTGCACTAACTACAAGCAAACAAATAAACAAGACAACAAGGAAATAAATAAGAAAGCAACTTACACTAGGCTATCACGGCTATTACACATATTACAGCCACTGGGCATCAAAGTTCGCCACCAGTGCAAATATAGGGAACACAACAGCATATAAACGCCGCAGCAAAACACGTCCAGAACTGAAACCACTTCAGAAGAGCTCAAGAAACAATATCCTGGGTACCCATAATGCTGGCAAGATGCTTAGCAAGCTTATTAACTTTCTCTTGTTTGGCGCTTAAGTCCTCCAGCGCTTGCTGTTGCACTAGAAAGTATGCATCTGAATTCTGCAGGGACTTCCTCAGTCCTTCGGCTTCCTGTCGCATAACATCTGATCGATGTCTTTCAACTTGAAGTTGAGACTCAAGAAGCCGAACTGATTCAGGCAACGAGTTCGAAGAGCTGGTGCCAGCAATGGTAGCCAGTAACTCGAACACTACATCAAGACATGACTTTGGGGTTGTCTCAGTGTCTTCAGTATAGTTTTTATCAGCTTTCTTAGAGACCAATAGGGATGTCTCACTATCTTGAACCTTATCTGCATTACTTCCTTTATCATTGCATAACAGGGTACTCTTCTCCAATATTTTATCCGCGTTCTAAAAGAGAAACAAACAAACACATCTCAGATTTACAATGTAGTATATGAAACTCATTTTGGTAAACCAGTTCAGAAGTAAGGTGGACAGGATAACAACATGAAACAAACATATATCTATGTAGTATGGTCACTATATGGTCTTATATCATTCTAGTTTATGTTGCCAAATCAAGATAGATACAGTTCGAATCATATCTACTTGTCAGGACCCCTATCCTAAGTCATACCGATCTAGCATGTAACACATCATATCACTTTGCGGCCTCACACACGGTATTCCCACGGGTGCCAGCTTACCTGGCCCGGGACCGTTTGCGCCTTTTGGCTCACGTATATGATAGTGCTGCTAGCATCCATATGACAAAGAACCCGGGCTGACATGGCTAGTCGTGAACCCAAAGTGGAACAAACTTACAAGGACAGGCATCCATGACCCAGCATCGAACGTGTCGGTCATCAGCGAGTGAATCCAGGCTGTAGCACTGGGCTAGCAGGACTCCGGTGAACCGGGCTGTAGCGGGCTAACAGGACTCCGGTATTCATCGCGTGACATTTCCCCGAAGGGACAGACACAGGAATGAAGAAGGACACATGCCGGCCAGCCTAAGTGTTCCGGAGCAGTAGCAAGCCACCAAGGCTCAGTGGAAGCACTAGGAGACATTTCTCGGTAAGAGAGGCCACTAAGGATAAGCAACTAGATAGTCAGATCCCACACATACCAAGCATTTCAATAACATACACACAATATGCTTGATATGTGCAAATACAACATGGCATCACAACATGGCTCTACAACTCAAGTATTTATTCAATAGGCTCCGAGGAGCGAGATATTACAACATAGGTCTCGTGACCCAACATTCAGAGCATACAAGTCAAAGCACAAGCGGAAGCTTAACATGTCTGAGTACAGACATCTACAAATGAAAAAGGCCGAGAAGCCTGACTAACTACCAGATCCTGCCGAGGACACAAGATCGTAGCTGAGGTAACAAGCTAAACATCGAAGTCCATGCGGAACTACTAGTGAGACTGAAGTCTCTCTGCAAAAACATCAAATAGGCAAACGTGAGTACAAATGTACCCAGCAAGACTTACATCAGAACTAACTACATATGCATCATTATCAACAAAGGGGGTGGTGGAGTTTAACTGCAGCAAGCTAGCTTTGACTCGGTGGCTATCCTGAACTACGACTGCAAGTAACTCTTTTGAGGTGGCGCACACGAGTCCACATATTCACCATATCAATACACCACTATGGATCCGCTCCCGTCTCCCTACGAGAATGCCATCCATAGCACTCACGCTTATCTTGCGTATTTTAGAGTATCCACTTTCACTTGTCTATGAACTGTACAGGCAACCCAGAAGTCCTTTTCCGAGGACACGGCTATTCGAATAGATGATGTTAACCCTGCAGGGGTGTACTTCTTCACCCACGCTCTCACCACTAACCGCCATTTACATGACATGTACTCGGCAACCTTCAAGCAGAAGCCCAACATGGTTGTCGGCCACGGCCTACCTAAACACTCAAGTCTCTAGTCCAGGTTTATCGCCTATTCAGGTTCCATCCACGAGGAGATCCGGTCGAAGTTTCGCTCACAGCCCCAAACAATGTGTACAGGGTTCCGTGACACCAAACGGGCGCCCGGTATACCCGGCCACGTGCCTACCGCATCACAGCCCACCCCTCCGGTCAGCGCTGCGCACGGCCTCCAGCATACTACAAACACCAGAAACTACTTGCAACTCCTGGACAGAGGACAAGGGTGATTAAGAAGCCGAGAGGGTCCATTGGTTTCGGGCCCAATGCGTGGTAGTATCTGTTTCATGGATCACAAACACAGAACTCAGTTCATGAGGACGGCTGCAATGAGACAACCCACCATGTACTCCTACATGGCCTCTCACCGCTACCTTTACCAAATCGTATTCACACACTTAGCTCACACACAGTAGGACATGTTCATACACCTCTGATTCATCCCCGATGAATCAGACCTGACTCAACTCTAAGTAGTAGCAGGCATGACAAACAAGCATGAATGAGTAGGCACAACAGGGCTCAAACAACTCCTACTCATGCTTGTGGGTTTCAACTATTTACTGTGGCAATGACAGGTCATGCAGAGGATAAAGGGGTTCAGCTACCGTAGCAAGTAACAGATGAATGGTTGTTGTCCTAATGCAGTAAAAGAGAGCATGAACGAGAGAGTGGGATTGTATCGGAATGAACAAGGGGGGTTTTCTTGCCTGGCACTTCTGAAGATAGCATTGAGTCTTCATCAGTGTCAACGATCACAACGTCGATACAACATCTACCGAGGGGGAGCAACACCGACAAACAGAGAAGAAACACGATCAATGCAATGCACAATACGATGCATGCTATGACATGGCAAATAGAATGTGTTTTGGCTAATGCAAGCTAGACCAGATTGAGATGAGTCCATTTGAACCAAAGATTCAAATGCAAACCCATTTTAAGAGGTCATAATAGTGCATTAACTTGTTTCACCTAAACAGCAAGGTTAATGTGTTCTAACATGCATGAAACAAGTGCAGATGGATAGATTGGATTTTTTTGATCATTTTTCATATATAATTTATTTGATTTGGAGCTACGGTTGATTTTCTATGATTTTTAGAAGTTTGCAACAATTTCTGGAATTTTCTAAATAAAAATAAATCCAGAAATTAGTTATTGCATCAGCAGTGCGTCAGAGTGACGTCAGGGGGTCAACGGGGCATCCAGGTCACCCTGACCAGTGGGTCCCGCTTGTCAGCAATTAATTAGACTAACTAATTTTAGTTAAACTAATCTGGTTAGTTAGCAGGGAGGGGGGTCCCACTTGTCATTGACTCAAGGGAGTCAGCTTGGGCCCACCCAGTCAACGTCAACGGTCAAACCCGCCGGTCAGTGGGTTAAAGCCTGTTGGCGTTTAGCCGCCGGCGAGGCCAGACGCGGCGGCGTGCTGCGGGATTTGCCCACAGGGCTCCATTTGCTACGCGGAGAGCAGCTACGGGCAGCTGGTGCTCGCCCGCATCCAGCCATGGTGATGGCTTGGCCGGGGAATGGCCGGAGCATCGCCGGCAACGAGTTTGGCGGAGGCCGAAGCTCGGGCCAACTCGTGCGCGTGGCTACAGTGGCCTAGGCGGTGTGGCGCTAGCATCTACGGCTCCTACGCATTGCGGGGAGTATGACGGGCACAAGCCCGTGACCAAATGGTCACCGGAGCAGCGCCGGGGATGTGGTCAGGCGGCGGCGTGTTCGGGCACAAGAGATGCGGCATCCACGGTATTCTAGGGGCGAAACAGAAAGCACGGGGAGGTTCAGAAGCTCACAGAGAAGCCGCAGGGATGGTCAGCGTGCTCGGGGAAGGCTCGGTGCGGTCGGAATGGCGACGGCGATCTAGGGCGGCCCGAGGTTGAAGACGACGGCAGCGGGGATGATGCAGGGGCTCCGGCGTCGTGCGGCTTGGCTAGTCGACGTAGTCGACGACGACGAACCGTCCGGACACGGTGCGAGGGCGCGGGGACGGTGTTGGACACGGCTGCAGCGTGCGGTGGCGACGGTGACGTCTCGGGCGACATCGGGGAGGGCAAGGGAGAGGAGCCAGAGGGAGGAGCGGGTGTCTGCGGGGTCGGGGAGAGGGAGAGGGTTTGTCCCACGTCAACAGCTGGACGAGGGGAGCGGCGAGGCGGCGGGCAGCTGCGTGGCACGCATGCTGTGCTCGCCGTCGAGCAGCTGCCTGCCTGCCTGGCCAAGCCAAGCAGCTCGCTGGAGCGGTGGCTGGGCTGGGCCGGCAGGGGGGCCTGCTGGGTGGCGCCAGGTAAGACTTTCTCTTTTGTTTCTGTTTTTTTAAAATTCTGTAGGTTTGTTGCATTTCTAAAAATACCTAGGCAACTCCAAAAGTCACCAAACTGCACCTGGTCCTTAGTTGGAATATTTCTAGCATGGAACATTTTAGTTTGGGATTATTTGAGCATTTGAAATATTTTATATAATTTAAATGCCCAAATTCAAATAGTTAGAGATTTAATCCAGTGACCTTAGAGTGACCTAGAAATCTTGCCTCACTTCTGACAGTGGTTTAGGACCAAGGCAAAGGTGATGAACATTTTAGAAGGGCATTTCAGGTTCATTGAAAATATTTTTAGTAAACCCTAGTTGCATTCAGAGGGTTTTGGGGGTTCTGCCTTCCCCATTTCAAATTTCTGATGAAAGGTAAACATGATGCAACACTCTAATGCATGGACTAGCTAGGATGTGACAACTCACCCCCACTAAACAAGAATCTCGACCCGAGATTCCAGCGTAGGGTAAGACGAAGGGGAAACACAACCTAACGAAATCTTCCCGATCCAGGTTGCACTTCAAATGAACATTGGTTCAATCACCATCTTTGTCTTGTCGTCTTGCTCTGAGAACTCCAGCCATCATGACAACGAGAGGAGAAGGAGACTCTAGAAGGATCGATCTTCTCGAAGATGGAACAACTTAGGATCAACTCGCGGAATGAGGCATAGCAACACCACTCGAGCTGAGACACAAAACACACATCTAGAGGGATGGAGTGGAACAAATGACAACGGTTCACTAGGTAGACAACAATTCCACGCTTAAAAGGGTGGTGAACGGTTGTCAACGTAGCGAGGAGTTGAGTTGCCATGATGCCACAGCGGGACATCCTGGAGGAGGGTGATTCGTAGATTATTACCTTAAGTGGCAAAAAGAATTACCTTTGATATAGAGATCATTGAGATTCTTTATACCAGCCTAAGGCAATTCTTGAGCGATCATTTGGAGGGGGTCGGTAGAATGACATGCTTGGATTAGAATGGATGATGTGGATTACCTTGTTGAAGACAACACAAGGGATAATTTGCTTATCACCGAAAATGGAAGGGACCCATGGTAGAATGGCACATTGGCGGTGTAAACTGGGAACAAAATGCAAATGCTGGGAATGATTCTGGTAACTGGGGAGGAACCCCATCAGTAGAGAGTGAATCCACTGTTTGAAAGGGTTATAGCATAACCGAGGAAACTGAGAGCACTATGTAATTAATGCCGACGATAAAACCTAGCACTTACGCGTGCTCTCAAGAACTTGAGCATTTCCATATTCATCAAGTTTTACCAATATCCGTGTCAAGGATCCTAGCAACACCACTTACTACCATGATGAATGGTGATGGAGGATGCAGCTGCAAAGGAAGATAACACTTTCTCAGATTTCACCTTAGCGAGGCCAAGGAAACACAATCTGGATGATCGACCGAGAGACATTTAGCACTCCGCTTCTAATGTTCTCCTTGATGCACTAGTATATCCCATTCGTAGATATGGTTTAATATCTAGAACATCAAGTAAAAGGTCGGACTTCGGGAACTTAAGAATACATAAGGAACAACTACTAGAATAGATTCTACGAGATCCTTATGGGGAGGTGGCCAACTTCTTCAATCAAGATACTACAATAATAGGTCTTCCGGCGGGGTGTGTTGGCCACGACATCCACTTTACCGGTTATCGCGAGACCAATATTATAGTTCTTGGGAAATGTTCCAACCATCACATCTGCCTGAGATTCAGATCTGGTTGGTGTCAAAATAATTCAGACTCATCGAGTCTAGAAAGAAAAATGAAAGTTTGCAACACAAACCGATGAGATGGCGTTGCGGGAATCTCGGGGAATGAACTACGATAGCAAGCTCCAAAACATGAGCTGGTTCTGCTACAAAACATGTGGACACACTGCCTCGGGCAGGTATGACCACGTAGTAGTCTTATAATAAAACACTACCGAGTTCAGGAGGGGAACCATCATCGATGATAGCGAAGTCTCCACGCGTGGAAGTCCAAAGAGTTCACCTTAGACAGACTCCTTTATCTGTGAACAACTCAATCAGTGGCTTGGTGTGCTAGGGATACATATGGAATGAAGGTTGCAAGTCTCCAAACCACAGAATACTTCGCACGTATGCATGACTGATTTGGGATGATTCCGGGGAGGCAAAAACAATCTTTCTTGAATTCATGGCGGCAACTTACATCGATTGCATGTGAACTTAGAGGAAGTCGCTACTTTCATCCAAACATATGCTTCATGAACGGAACATGAAGGCATCGTTTACAAAGTTTCCAACACTAGCTTAATGTTTAACACGAATCATGGTGGAGACAAGATGCTGCTAATGGGCTCAACAACAACTCATCTGAATTTCCATATCACTGGACTTCCACCATCATGTGAACATGGTGATAGCATTGGTCAGACCAAAAGATGTAATGGTATATGCTCGAGGGATCACCCACGAGTAAGACAACATTACGAACATCGTTGGTTATGATTTGACTTGACGATAGCCCGTACTCAAGTCATGGTTTTGACAAGGCAATAGATCCAACAACTGATCACGAGGACCAATTGGTGAAGATATCATCTTTCATCAACACACACACACACACACACAAAGATATCCCTTGGAGGTGAACTAAGTTAGACAAGCTTTTATCTCCCAACTTTCCAAGTTGTTGTTTGGCTTAACAAACTAGCTCAGGGGTATCCAACACAGATTCTTGGAGAAAAGTGGTTTATTGGAAAACCAACTTGATCACGAGCTCAACATAACAGTCAGGGGACAACCTGGTGATACTTCCGAGAAGATAATCGGAAACTCACGAACCACCGGTATGCTTCTAAGCTCGAGAACAATCTTGCTTTTCAGGGCAAGATGATATGCTCAAATAAACGAGGGATTGGCACAATCCTAACTCATTGATCGAGAAGTGCACCGGAAGTAAGGACTAGGTAGCACGATCAACCCTAGGGTGACGATTCAATAATCAACACGCTAAGGATGAGATGGTTGTCCATTAACTACCATGCAACACGGTTGCTAGGAGTATTGACTTCACACATCATAGTTCACTTGTCGACATTCCGGTTGCGACAACACAAAACCGAGGAATGAATAGTGATGGCGAGAAGTATCACTGCAACAAGAATTCATAAGAGGGTGTGAGATTCCAATGATATTCCTGACATAAAGATGGTAACACTCCAACGTAGAGCAGAGCAGAAGCTGGATTGGCATTTTGATCTGTGGAATACAATTGCTTTGACCCAATCCTAGATATGGATGAGGTTCTGGAGTTTGTTTTCCTAGTCATTCCGGACTAGAATGGCTTGACGGACCACAAGAGTAGTAAGCATCGATGAATGAATGCACGCATACTCTTAACTATCAATTGATAGACGAGGGTTGGAAGACAACTAAAGCGGGACAACTCAAAGGAACATACGGTTTTCTGAGTTGTGGATGCATAGATTAGTATGTTGAACCAAGTTCAACAAATTTCTTTCGGATAACCCATGCAGAAAAGTTGAACTGGTAGAGTCGCAATATAGAATAGAGAACCCATCGAGAGCACTCCTGTTATGATCTTTTGATCCAACAAGCTACTGCCATAAGTGGTTCATAGTATTTGGAAGAAGGAAAATACCATGGACCTCGAGGACTAATGCAAAGGTTACTAGTTTCCTAAAGGAACTAGCAAACACTATCAACATGAGGTAAATGGGGTGAATCTCGGGTTCAAAACCCAGAAATAGAATGCCTACTAACTAAATGGCATCACGGGATGCTTTTGATAATGATGGCCAGAATCATCACACTAGAAACACAGATCATGGCTAGACCACTAGATGATCCCCTAAAACACCTAGGGTCATAATATTAACTCCAACATATGTGTCGAGGCAATAAAATACCTCAACTCACTAATTTGTGTGATTAATCTGACCAAAGGGACATCAGGAACGGGAAGAAGGGATTTGCAAATGCATCAGACTATTTAGAAACCTGGGATGACTCAGACAGCATAACGGCTGTAAATGCTCAAAAGATTTAAGACATCCTCCAAAATGGTGGCATAACCACTCGATCATCACAATATCAAGGTTCTGAGACCAACTATGAACATACGGAAGTAGTAAAAGCTGAACGGAGGCTTAAGTCCAACAATTCTATAAGTCTACGGATTAGTAACACGTGATCCTGATAGAAAGAAGAGATATCCTAGTTCCTTAACCCCGTAGGAAAAATAAGAGGACTCAGATCAGAAGGGCACAAGGTATAAGGAGTAAAAGAGCCTTACGTTCCATCCCGCAATCAATTCCTTTATATAACTAAAGAATTTCTAGACTCAACTTCGACTAGTTTGGCTTGGTAATCCTACAGGCAGTCAGGCTCTGATACCAAAGCTGTCAGGACCCCGATCCTATGTCATACTTATCTAGCATGTAACACATCATATCACTTTGCGGCCTCACGCACGGTATTCCCACGGGTGCCACCTTACCTGGCCCGGGACCGTTTGCGCCTTTTGGCTCACGTATATGATAGTGCTGCTAGCATCCATATGACAAAGAACCTGGGCTGACATGGCTAGTTGTGAACCCAAAGTGGAACAAACTTACAGGGACAGGCATCCATGACCTAGCATCGAACGTGTCGGTCATCAGCGAGTGAATCCAGGCTGTAGCACTGGGCTAGCAGGACTCCGGTGAACCGGGCTGTAACGGGCTAACAGGACTCCAGTATTCATCGCGTGACATTTCCCCGAAGGGACAGACACAGGAACAAAGAAGGACACATGCCGGCCAGCCTAAGTGTTCCAGAGCAGTAGCAAGCCACCAAGGCTCAGTGGAAGCACTAGGAGACATTTCCCGGTAAGAGAGGCCACTAAGGATAAACAACTAGATAGTCAGATCCCACACATACCAAGCATTTCAATAACATACACACAATATGCTCGATATGTGCAAATACAACATGGCATCACAACATGGCTCTACAACTCAAGTATTTATTCAATAGGCTCCGAGGAGCGAGATATTACAACATAGGTCTCGTGACGCAACATTCAGAGCATACAAGTCAAAGCACAAGAGGAAGCTTAACATGTCTGAGTACAGACATCTACAAATGAAAAAGGCCGAGAAGCCTGACTAACTACCAGATCCTGCCGAGGGCACAAGATCGTAGCTGAGGTAACAAGCTAAACGTCGAAGTCCACGCGGAACTACTAGTGAGACTGAAGTCTCTCTGCAAAAACATAAAATAGGCAAACGTGAGTACAAATGTACCCAGCAAGACTTACATCAGAACTAACTACATATGCATCATTATCAACAAAGGGGGTGGTGGAGTTTAACTGCAGCAAGCCAGCTTTGACTCGGTGGCTATCCTGAACTACGACTGCAAGTAACTCTTTTGAGGTGGCGCACACGAGTCCACATATTCACCATATCAATACACCACTATGGATCCGCTCCCGTCTCCCTACGAGAACGCCATCCATAGCACTCACGCTTATCTTGCGTATTTTAGAGTATCCACTTTCACTTGTCTATGAACTGTACAGGCAACCCAGAAGTCCTTTTCCGCGGACACGGCTATTCAAATAGATGATGTTAACCCTGCAGGGGTGTACTTCTTCACAAACGCTCTCACCACTTACTATCGTTTACACGACATGTACTCGGCAACCTTCAAGCGGAAGCCCAACATGGTTGTCGGCCATGGCCTACCTAAACACTCAAGTCTCTAGTCCAAGTTTATCGCCTATTCGGGTTCCATCCGCGAGGAGATCCGGCCGGAGTTTCGCTCACAGCCCCAAACGATGTGTACAGGGTTCCGTGACACCAAACGGGCGCCCAGTATACCCGGCCACGTGCCTACCGCATCACAGCCCACCCCTCCGGTCAGCGCCGCACACGGCCTCCAGCATACTACAAACACCAGAAACTACTTGCAACTCCTGGACAGAGGACAAGGGTGATTAAGAAGCCGAGAGGGTCCATTGGTTTCGGGCCCAATGTGTGGTAGTATCTGTTTCATGGATCACAAACACAGAACTCAGTTCCTGAGGACGGCTGCAATGAGACAACCCACCATGTACTCCTACATGGCCTCTCACCGCTACCTTTACCAAATCGTATTCACACACTTAGCTCACACACAGTAGGACAAGTTCATACACCTCTGATTCATCCCCGATGAATCAGACCTGACTCAACTCTAAGCAGTAGCAGGCATGAAAAACAAGCATGAATGAGTAGGCACAACAAGGCTCAAACAACTACTACTCATGCTAGTGGGTTTCATCTATTTACTGTGGCAATGACAGGTCATGCAGAGGATAAAGGGGTTCAGCTACCGTAGCAAGTAACAGATGAATCGTTGTTGTCCTAATGCAGTAAAAGAGAGCAGGAGCGAGAGAGTGGGATTGTATCGGAATGAACAAGGGGGTTTTGCTTGCCTGGCACTTCTGAAGATAGCATTGAGTCTTCATCAGTGTCAACGATCACAACGTCGATACAACGTCTACCGAGGGGGAGCAACACCGACAAACAGAGAAGAAACATGATCAATGCAATGCACAATATGATGCATGCTATGACATGGCAAATAGAATGTGTTTTGGCTAATGCAAGCTAGAACAGATTGAGATGAGTCCATTTGAACCAAAGATTCAAATGCAAACCCATTTTAGGAGGTCATAATAGTGCATTAACTTGTTTCACCTAAACAGCAAGGTTAATGTGTTCTAACATGCATGAAACCAGTGCAGATGGATAGATTGGATTTTTTTGATCATTTTTCATATATAATTTATTTGATTTGGAGCTACGGTTGATTTTCTATGATTTTTAGAAGTTTGCAACAATTTATGGAATTTTCTAAATAAAAATAAATCCAAAAATTAGTTATTGCATCAGCAGTGCGTCAGAGTGATGTCAGGGGGTCAACGGGGCGTCCAGGTCAACCTGACCAGTGGGTCCCGCTTGTCAGCAATTAATTAGACTAACTAATTTTAGTTAAACTAATCTGGTTAGTTAGCAGGGAGGGGGGTCCCACTTGTCATTGACTCAGGGGAGTCAGCTTGGGCCCACCCAGTCAACGTCAACGGTCAAACCCGCTGGTCAGCGGGTCAAAGCCTGCCGGCGTTTAGCCGCCGGCGAGGCCAGACGTGGCGGCGTGCTGCGGGATTTGCCCACAGGGCTCCATTTGCTACGCGCAGAGCAGCTACGGGCAGCTGGTGCTCGCCCGCATCCAGCTGTGGTGATGGCTTGGCCGGGGAGTGGCCGGAGCATCATCGGCGACGAGTTTGGCGGAGGCCGAAGCTCGGGCCAACTCGTGCGCGTGGCTGCGGTGGCCTAGGGAGTGTGGCGCTAGCATCTACGGCTCCTACGCGTTGCGGGGAGTATGACGGGCACAAGCCCGTGACCAAATGGTCACCGGAGCAGCGCCGGCGATGTGGTCAGGTGGCGGCGCGTTCGGGCACAAGAGAGGCGGCGTCTACGGTATTCTAGGGGCGAAACAGAAAGCACGGGGAGGTTCAGAAGCTCACAAAGAAGCCGCAGGGATGGTCAGCGTGTTCGGGGAAGGCTCGATGCGGTCAGAACGGCGACGGCGATATGGGGCGGCCTGAGGTTGAAGACGATGGTAGCAGGGATGATGCAGGGGCTCCGGCGTCGTGCGGTTTGGCTAGTCGACATAGTCGACGACGACGAACCGTCCGGACACGGTGCGAGGGCGCGGGGACGGCGTTGGACACGGCTGCGGCGACCGGCGGCGACGGTGACGTCTCGGGCGACATCGGGGAGGGCGAGGGAGAGGAGCCAGAGGGAGGAGCGGGTGTCTGCGGGGTCGGGGAGAGGCAGAGGGTTCGTCCCACGTCAACAGCTGGACGAGGGGAGCGGCGAGGCGGCGGGCAGCTGCGTGGCACGCATGCTGTGCTCGCCGTCGAGCAGCTGCCTGCCTGCCTGGCCAAGCCAAGCAGCTCGCTGGAGCGGTGGCTGGGCTGGGCCGGTAGGTGGGCCTGCTGGGTGGCGCCAGGTAAGACTTTCTCTTTTGTTTCTATTTTTTTTAAATTCTGTAGGTTTGCTGCATTTCTAAAAATACCTAGGCAACTCCAAAAATCACCAAACTGCACCTGGTCCTTAGTTGGAATATTTCCAACATGGAACATTTAATTTGGGATTATTTGAGCATTTGAAATATTTTATACAATTTAAATGCCCAAATTCAAATAGTTAGAGATTTAATCCAGTGACCTTAGAGTGACCTAGAAATCTGTGCATCACTTCTGACAGTGGTTTAGGACCAAGGCAAAGGTGATGAACATTTTAGAAGGGCATTTCAGGTTCATTGAAAATAATTTTAGTAAACCCTAGTTGGATTCAGAGGGTTCTGGGGGTTCTTTCTTCCCCATTTCAAATTTCTGATGAAAGGTAAACATGATGCAACACTCTAATGCATGGACTAGCTAGGATGTGACACTATTTAAGACAAAGCAGCATAGACAAAATATAAGTGCGGGAAACTACACAACAATAACAACACTTGTAATGTGCATGGCATGAGAACATAACTGTTTATTCAATTGAAACTGAAATCAACATAGAGCAAGTTACAACAGCAAACAACCAAGCACATTGAAGAAACAGTTTTAAAACATACCTGTTGCGCCATTGGAGTTTCAATTGCATCCTTCAAATTTGAAATTGGTTGGTATCAGTAAATACAGTGATGCAAGAGCAAAGCAGTATGAACCATAGCTATGGAACCTGACCTGAGAACAATTCTTCTTCTACTTTAAGCGTTGACTTCGGGTTCGGAGTGGTGGCCCTTGTGATTTGGGCACTGCAGTTGCCTTACTAACTGCTCGTGTTTGGGTGCTCTCTGGTGGAGACGGTGCTGTGTCAACGGGAACTGGGTGTCTATCTGCTGGGGTTGGGGTTAGAAGGGGTGTAGATGGTTCTCTGTCCAACTGGGTAGGGGTACAATCTGCATGAGTGTGGGTTATGTGTGGTGGGGCTGGTTCTTGGGCAAGTACAACCATGGTTCTATCTGCATCGACAGGTAGCACGATCTTTTCTGAAGACCGTGTTTTTACTCCCACAGATACTGCCATCACTCCCTCCAATTGAAATGGCTGATAAACAAGAAAAGTAATTGAATGTACAGACATTGTAAGATAGACAGGTGCAATGGATAGTAGGGAAGAAAACAGGGCATGAAATAATTCACATTTATATTGTCTAAGCAAGCAGAATAGCAGGACATAATTTCACATATATGATGGCTAATTAAACAAGATAGCATGACACAATTTCACATATATGATGGCTAACTAAACAGGATAGAATGACATACTTCAAAATATGATGACTATGTAAATAGGATGACATGATATAACTATATGATGTGTCTATTAAAGTGGTTGGCATGCCATAAATCACAAACATGCCGTCGATGGAAACATGATTGCATGATATAATTCATGGATAGAATGACATAATTTAAAATATGATGACTATGTAAATAGGATGGGATAATATAACTATATTATGTCTTTAGAAAATGGGTTGGCATGCCATAATTCAGATACATGCTGTCTATGTAAACATCATGGCATGAAATAATTCAAATATATGATTTATATACTAAGGAAATGAGCAGAGGGCAATCACATATATGATGCGTCAACTAAGGAGATGGCATTCAATATTGTGTATATGATGTAAAAACTAAGGATTGCAATACAACATATGCATTATATGAGTAATATAACCCTGCCAAGTTTGAGCATACACCTCAGGGGGATAATAGGACTGGTCATCTGCCTCTGAATCCTCCTCTGCAGAGCTATCTGTAACCAGCAAGGTATCTGCTTCAGCAGGTAGCATTGTCTGCTCTGAAGACCTTGTTTTCACTCCAGATTTCTCCATCACCAATTCAAATGGCTGATGCACAGGAAGAGCAGTTAAATATACAAACATTGTCGACAAAAGCAATGATAAATACAAAAAAAAGGACGGCATGATATAATTCACATATATGACGCTTGCCTAAACAGCATGGCATTGCATAATTCACATACATAATGCCTTGCAACAAGATAACATTGCATAATTCACATATATAATGTATTGCAACAAGATGGCATTGCATAATTCACATATATGGTAATTAGACACTAAACAGGTGGCATTCACACAAAGCATGTGTAAATTAAGCAAATGACATAGCAATGCAAGATACCATACACACGATATGAGCAACATAACCCAACCAAGTTAGGGCATGCACCTCGGGGGGGGGGGGATATGACTGGTCATCTGTCTTTGAATCCTCCTCTGAGGAGCTATCAATAACCAGCAAGGCATGCGCTTCGTCAGATAGCATTGTCTGCTCTGAAGACCTTGTTTCCACTCCAGATTTTTCCATGACCATGCCGAATGGCTGATGGACAGGAAGAGTAATTGAATGTACTAAATGTTTTGAAAAATTTAACACGTAATAAAAAAATGATGTCATGATATAATTCACATATAAGATGACTGTCTAACCAGGGTGGCATTGCAAAATTCACATATATGATGCCTGGCTAGACAAGATGGCATTGCATGATTCACATATACGATAAAGAAACTAAACAGATGGCATTGACACAAAGCATGTCTAAACTAAGCAGATGACATCTTTAATGTATACAGTAAGCAATGCAAGGCACCATATGCATGATATTACCAACATCAGCATGCCAAGTTAGAGCGAAGACCTCATGGGGTAACTAGGAGTGGTCTTCTCCTTTTGAATCCCCCTCAGAACAGTTATCTTCCTCTTGATTACAATCCGAAATGGGTGGAGGGGGGGCTGCCTTTGCACCCACCATGGAACGACGTCTGCATGAAATTTTATTGCCACGCAAGGCTCGTCTCTTTTGCTCTACATGATCAGTTCCATTGTGTACAATAACTGGCATGCATAGGAATAAAACATAGTGAGATTATGTAAGGAGTGCATGCACAAATCCAAAGTGATGGTAGCAAACTATGGATAGACCCAAAACCAATGATAGCAGGCAGATAATAGCTTTAGTTAAAAAATACAGATAATGGCTCCTTTAATGTTTGTTTGCACCCAACATGAAACTCATAGTAGATACCGGAGATTAACCAGATAGTAGACAGATAGTACTGATTGCTGCCTCAACAAGTACCCCACAACCATTTAAAAACTCAAGTTTCAGCATTAGTTTGGACCTGACTCAGAGTCTAATAGGTGAACACGACGATAATGTAGCATGTCATCATATTAAGCGACGCATAACGTAAGCAGACACGGAACAGTGCGACCTCTCTTGTGGACCCATGTAGTCGTCAAGGTCATCTTCTCAGTTGATGATGGTAATGCAGTTGTCGTGGCTGCCAGCGGCGGTGAAGAAGATTTGAGGCGGTGAAAGACAGTCTGGATAGCGGATCCCTGCTATGGTAAACCCTTCCATCGTTGGAGCAGCTGAGCTGGGGTGGAACACAGCGCCGCAGGAGCAGGACAAACCACACAAGGTTTTCTTTGACACATATCTGTAACAGAAGTAATTGAGTAAGGGCTTGTTTGAATTTGAGGATTCTAACAATGCAGGGATAGGAAATAGCCAGGAATAGGATAGGAATGCACATGCAAAACAGAGAATTTAAAAACACAGGATTTCTGCCAATCTGGGTGTTTGATCCACAACAATTGGAAGATCACAGGATGCAAAAAAGCATGGTGAGATTAAGTCAAACCACAAGAAAATGTACGGTTATAATGCTATTATGCTACTATCTCTTAGTCTTGTGCTTGATGAATAGGAATATGAAAAGGAGGAGAAGTGGAAATTAGAATTCCTACGGTTTTTCTTTCAAGGAGACACTAAAGGAACAAATCCTACAGTTTTCCTTTGCTCCATTCCTTTGCACCAAATTCATGAAAAGTAGTACCATAGGAAAATTTCCAATTCCTATGTTTTTCATTCACTTTTCCTTTCAAGCACTGGCGATTCTAGTAGGCAGGCTTGAGCAAGGAAAATCCTACACTAAAAAAATGTTTTTGTGCTACTTCTATTACTTTGGACCCATGCCACTACCATACTAGCTCAACTCCCAGGCCCATCGACAAATGCACAACTCAAACACATAGAGATAAATAAAGATAGAATTCAAGAGAGTCCATCACGGATAGCTAAGTTGCCTGGTACCTCACTGCTTGTCATATAGTAGGATAAAATAATCATATTTCCCATTACTACGAGTGCTCAGTGGACAATATATATAACATGTAGAGTAAAAAAGAGATGCAACAAGTGTACAACCTCTTTGGCGAAGCCATGTCGATCTCAGCGTGATTGGGTTGGCCGGTGAGGATGCTCCGCCTGACTTGGCTGTCGGAGGAGGGGAAGAAGATCTTAGATGTCTGGAGATGGAGCCCGAGGTACTGCTCCGCTGTGATGGAGGTTTCGTCGTTGGAGCAACTCCGATGAGTTGTACGACGCCGAGGCTGAAGCAGGACAAGAGAGACAACGAACAACGTTAACCTGAGTGGAATTCTAATAGCATCTCCAATACATGACATAAAATACATAACCACAAAGTGCTAGATGTAAAATAAATCAACTGCTCTCTGAACTTAACTGTCGAAACTGAACTTAACTGTCGAAGCTGAACTTAACTCTCGAAACTGAATTTTGCTGTCGAAACTGAACGCACTAGGAAGGTGAGGCTACACGTCGGTCGACTGACTTTTTCATCTCTAGTCAGTCGATTTTGCAGCCGTTGGATACGAAATCAAGGGCCTGCGGTTCATCTTCAACCTCCACCCCCCTGAGCCGCCAGCCACCACCGGCAAAACAGCAGCACCCCATCGCCCGCGGCCGACGGTGCGCCGCCCCGCCCGCCCCGAAAACACTCCCCATCACCGGTCCGCCGCCATCCCCGCCATCCCTCTAGCCCCTCCTCCCCCGTGAAGAGCTTTTTCTCCGGCGATCCCCACGCCACCGCCCCGCCAACGCCCCGCCACCGCCGGCGACCACCGCCCCCATCCTGAACCCTAAGATAGATAGTGGGGTACCTCTCCGGCGAGCCCTCCTCCCCGCTGCGGCTGGTTCTTCCTTCACCCCGGCGAGCAACCCCCCTGAAAATTGACTGACCCAAAAGTCGATTCAGTCGACTGAAGTGTAGCTAAATCAGAGCAGCATCGCAAGCAAGAGCAAGAGCAAGAGCAGCAGCACGAGCAAGAGCAATAGCAAGAGCAGACCAGGCAGGGGACCGAGAGCAAGAGCAGAGCAGCAGCGCGAGCGAGAGCTAAAGCAGTAGCAGCTCCTACTGATGTGGACGTCGCCGCCGAGGGAGCGACGCCATGGAGGAAGTGGCCGGCGCCGCCGCCGTGGATGGAGCCGCGCCGTGTCGGCTCGGGACCGAGCACTGGCAGCACAGTGAGATCGAAGCAAGAAGAAAATGCGGCGATTTGTGTACAACCTCTTTGGTGGTGCCGATTAGGCCGCAACTTCATCTGAGGAAACGGTGATGATGATGCTCTTCCGGTGGTGCAGGTGAAGATGGCGGTGTGGGAATGGAGGTGGTGCAGAAGACGAGGGGAACGTCGGGGCAGCTCCTTGGAGGTGGAGGACGGGGTGGCTAAACCGGCCGGACGATGAGATCGACGACGAATCCTCATCCGGTACGGCGGATGAGGGATGTCGAGGTGTTGCTGTGGACGACGTCGTCGGGGAAGAGGCTCCGGCTGGGTGGAAGACGGAGCAGGGTGTGGGGTTTCGTCGCGGGTTTTCGCGGCCTCTGTGTATGAATGGGTGGGCGGATGGGATGGCAGTGGGGAACCATGGCTTAGAGACACGCTTGTCCGAAATGTGGGGTAAGTTACGGAAGTACCCCCACCGATTTGAGGCGGTTCTTTCGGTTCAGGGGTACCACGGGCATTTTGCGTGTCGGGATTTCACAGGAGCTGGGAGTTTTCGCGCGCGTTGTAATTTCGGAATAGCAAGGCGCGGGTTGAGATTGAGGGAGTTGTCGGAGCACAACAAGACAAAGATATATCTTAAATATTTCGGGCTAACAAGGCGTGGGTTGAAGAGGCGGGAGTTTCGCAGCATGATAGACAGCGACGCTAGCTTGAATTTTCGGCATAACAAGGCGCGGCTTGTAATTTTGGAAGAACAAGCTTAACGTGTACCCAAAAAAAGACAATTTGCACCTCAACACGCACAACACACACACAAACACCATTTAGACTAGAGTAAGGTACACATGCATTGCACGCATGAGATTTGTCAACCAAATTATGAATAAATACCACATTATAGCATCCAAGCTTTGAGTCATATATGCATGATGTAGATGTTCGTTTAATTCTTATAGTTCATTTCATTCAAAATCATCTAGTTTTGATAAGAAAGCTAATCAATTTTAAGATTCATGGAATTGTGCATTGTAAGACATAAAGTAAAAGCAAATAATGGCAAATCATGTAGAAAAACATTTGGGCAATTCCGATACGGAAGATTCTAGAACAAATAAGAAGTGCTTGTGTTTTGATGTTTGTGCATTATGCTTAAGTTCAACCATGGAGTCTTCTAGATTATACATGTGGCGAAATCTGGTGGAATCTAGATCATATCCAACGGCCAGTAGTGCTCAAATTTGCCATCTTTGGACCATCGGATTCACCTCATCCAACGACCATCTTTCAAAGTTAAAGTTACCCGCACACAATATAAAAATATATAAAATATAATATATATATATAGGGGTATAGATATAGATATGTGATGCGAAAGCCGCCCATCATCTCCAATTAGAATAGTGTGTCCATGCACGGATGCGACGTGGCCAAATGATGTCTGCCATCGGTATCTCAAATTCAAATCAGTCTGACGTTCTTCAATGTGTATACATTACAACATGCTCGTTTCCAAACCACACCGCGCAGATCTCCATTATATTCATGCATGCATGGGTTTCAAACATCAGGATCTCTTATTCAAATATTTGAATTCAACTTTACAATGATTATGACCTCACCTATTCTTTTACACCCACACAGTAGTCTTGTCTTTATAATTTTACCACTAACTTTCTCTCGTGCATGCATGCACACGCACTACCAGTCGGCATTATCCATCGCACGCATGCAATCTTTTTCTTCAGGTCGGTCTCCCATTAAGGCACACACCCACACACAAACCGAACAATCGATATATCCAGTGAGGTCTCACCCTCTTTCCCACGTCCACATCAATCAATCTATACCTCTCTATATAGGATTAACATATATAGCTAATACACCCACATTAATTATATATCCAACGTCCCCCTCTCATCATCCATTCCTTCCACTTCATCTCTCAGACGCATGCACAATGGCGAAGACAGGGGGCAGTAAGGGCCCTGCCCCCCCCTAACATCACTATATACCGAGGTTAATATGAATGTGATCATTAGACAATTGCTGCTAAAAATGGTTTAATTTCATGAATTGACCCTCCTCGTAAAGGATTAGCAATGCTTCTCCCCCTAGCTCATTTATTTTCATGGCTCCGCCACTGCATGCAACAACGCACGTGTTCGCCCTCTCTCTCTAAATATCGATCTCACACTTGTGCATTCCTTCATAGTCTCCCTCCACTCGGCTCCTCGCACCATCTTCTAGCCCCCCACCGGATTTTGCCACATGTACAATCTAGCAGACTCCATGGTTGAACTTAAGCATAATGCACAAACCTCAAAACAACAGTGGTTCTCTTTTGTTCTAGAATCTTCCGTATATTAACTGCCCAAACTTTTTTTCTAGTTGAATTGCCATTATTTGTTTTTACTTTATGCATTACAACGCACAATTCCATGAATTATAAAATAGATTAAGGGCTTCTTTGATTCAAAGGATTCTCAAAGGAATATTGGAGGATTCTAATCATTAGGAATTTTTCCTATCTTGGTTGTTTGATTCGTAGGATTGCAAACCATGGGAATTTTTCCATATGATTCATTTGCACTAGATTTCATAGGAAACATCCCATCCACTCAAACCTCTTTGAAAGAATTCTACATTTTTTCTATGCACAATCAAACACTCGTACAATCCTATAGGATTTAAGACGACATTCCACTATAATCCAATGTTTTTCCTATTCCCATGTTCTTAGCTTTTTTTATAAAAACTAATTGATTTTGAATGAGATGAACTATAGGAATTAAACGAAGGGCTACATCAGGCATATATGACTCAGAGCTTACATGCTATAGTGTGGTATTTATTCATAATTTGGTTGCAAAATATGATGCGTGCAATGCATGTGTACCTTACTAGTACTTCGAGTATGTGCAAAACACGTAAATTAGAATACCAATGGCACGCTACAAAGTGTCTCTCTTACAGTTCATGAAGCCACGTGGCACATGTGGAGGCGTTGTCGCGACCTCCTTGCGTGGATTGATCACAGTGACGTGCTGCTGGTTCCAGAAGAATGTACTCGTCCTCCCTGAGCCATACTGGCGGTACAAGCACGAAGCGAAGATGTGCATGCACGCCACACACGCACTCATTCCCTCGCACGCACACGCGGGTACATGAGCGGATGCAATTTTGTTTCGAGATCCACCCCATGTGATAATTTTACGTGTGTAAAGTTGTTCACTTCATTGATGGTCAATTAATACAGTGCATGCAAATTGAGTGGACGTGAGGGCGGAAGAAAGACATTATTACTCCACTGCGCGCATGCGAGTAGTTAAATCGTGGGTTGCTAGTAGTACTTCCATTGGGCTCCTTCGTATTTTGTGCCAATTTTTGACAGTAACATAATATTTACACATTTGAGCAGTGTAGTACTCGAAATTTATGTTCCGGTAAACTCACCGGGAGCTGTTTCGGGCCTCGAAACCAAAACCATCAATTAATCTTTACCATGTTCCCATCACATATGAAAGACTGCTCACACCTACTAGTACGTACCAAACCTGAACGTGTTCCCACTATGCAGGTATTAGTACTAGTGCTAGTACTTAGGTTATAAAAAGGGGAACTACCTAACCGAAAATTACTCTGCCTTTGCTCCTCATAAGTGTTTCTTCTTCGTCCGTTGTTGTCATGGCCGGTGAGCAGAGCTCTAGGTCGAGAACTACTCGTAACAAGGGAACGGCAACCAAGGCTGCGGAAAAAAAAGAGGGCTCGCCACCATGCAAAGACCTAGAATGATCTCTCATGTGCAGGCGATGGCTCCCAGGAGCGCCCTAGCCGTGGAGGCGAACATGCCGAGCCGGCGGAGCTGGAGTCGTTATCCCTCGACGGCATGCCCAATCAGCTCAATAAGCACCTCAATAAGCAGAAGGAGTTCATCCAAGGCTTGATGGAGTTGCTGAAGGAGAGCCTCGACGACATGCCCGCTGAGCTCAATCAGCAGGGGGAGTTGACCGCCGGCTTGGTGATGCTGCTGAAGAAGAGCATTGCCTCGGAGAAGAAGGCGACCGGCGAAATCCTGCGACTTCAGGAGGACAAGGCGAAGCTCTGCCACGAGATCGACCTATTGAAGGAGAAGAATGTCGGCTGGAAGAAGCTGCATGAGAATAGTAGTTCCTCGATGAAGATGCTGCAGGCCCTCGTCATGGAACAGAAGGAGGAGTTGGCGAAGCTCCGCATCGAGAACCGGCTGCTCAAGGTACGTAATGCATCCGTGGAACAGATGATGAAGGCTCGCATCGAGAAATCCGGCGTCATGGATAGAATGAAGAAGATGGCGGAGGAGACGCGCAAGGAGATGGAGGTCGTGGAGGCGATGAAGAAGCAGTTACGACTCTGCAGTGAATTAGATCATTTGGGGTGATAATCTTCCTTCTTCTTTTGCTGCTGTGTTTCATCTTTTGCTTCGGGTGTTTCGCCGCACGTGTCACGTTCTCTGCGAGGCATGAATAGAACAATTGTTTTTTTGAGGGAATGAATAGAACAATGCTAACAATGAGATGACTAGCAAATTAGATCATTTTTTATCGCCATATGGCACTGGGCTGCCGTGTTTTTTTCTCCTCCGTCGCAGTACTACTCCAGTGGAAAACTTGAGTATACCGCACGGTTCTTTGCTCCTCCTTGATCAGGTCATCGGTGCATTTATATGAGTAGTCAAATCACAAGGCCCCGCCTTCTGGCAGTAATGAGCCATTAAATCACAAAGGCCCTCGCCTCTCGTGAAACCGACCAAGCTAGACTGCCCCGCCCTCTAGCCTTTTAAAAAATGTATACTTTTGTACAGCAGTAGTATTGATGGATTGCGCCATGGAGCAAAACTTGAAATTAAAAAAAATTGGTACATATAGAGAGCACTCGTCGCCAAATTTTGCATATAGTACTATTAAAAAGGTTAGTCACAATAATGGTGTCCAGCACAACCCACCCCTCAAATAGAACTAAGCACCCTGGAATTCTTTGACAAAACTAAGCACCCTGAAATTCTTTGACAACTAAACTGCTGGCTATATGATGTTGGCCATATATATTGTACGTATATAATGTGAAGAAACGAGTGGTAGTACTATACCAACTAAAAGATGAAATGTAAGAAATACTAGTATGTACGTACTGAAGAGTTAAAGTAACAAGAAGAAACATAACATAGTTCTGCTGGGGGCTCAACACAACACATCCCTCAAATTAAATTAAGCACACCTGAAATTAAACTTTGCAACTATTCCGGTAGACACTTCATTAGAACCAACATGAGCAACGACACTTCCACCTTACTCGGAGTCCTCGTCCACGTCCTCGACTTCGTCCTTGTCCCTCTTCCTCTTGGCCGATACTTCTTTGCTTGAACCGCCAACTTGGCTGTTGCTCTTCATCCAACCCTTGTCGATATTGAAACAAAGGTAGCCATCCATGGCAGCGTAGTGGATGTGGTCTATATCTAGTACATTCCGCTGACATGCATGACGATGAAACGTGTATGGAGGTTTCTCCAGTTTACCGTACGAAGGATGAACCATGGCTCCTACCAGGGTCAGCATTGAAGGCTGACGAGAGGGCATCAGCCGATTCTTTTGGAGGTCGAAGGTGTTGCCTACAACAAGGCCTATTCGACGCAGGACTTCTTTGTCGTTACCAAAGTCTACAGTAACGAATTTGACTAGGTTGCTCTCGAGGAAGTCCTTAAAATCCTGGCACTCAACGTCGGCATGGCATATGTGGTAGACCAAGCATAAGTCATGCACGCAAACCTGGATCATGGCAGGCTTCTTCCTCTCTTCGTTCTTTAGATCCTTCTCTCGTCCCAGGACTGTGGTGTACCCAACATCTAGCCCAGCGACCCACTCATCATCTGAGTCTTCGAACATGCGTCTGAAGCGAGAAAGGCATCCTTTCACCGTCGCGGAAGAACGGGTGTAGATGACGTCGAACTCATCGCCGGTGATGGTTCTAACCTTGTACTCACCACCGATCGGGGAGATTTGGGACACCATGGATTTGGGAGGTGGGTTAGGCTTAGTGGAACTACCATAATGTGAAAGGATGGGACGACTAGGAGCGAAGCGCCGTAGTATTAAAGGACGTGCGGGGACGAGTAGGAGCGAACTGCCAGCATGCGAACGATAGGGTAGTGGCTTTCCATTCTCCCATGATACGGGCTTCCGAGAGCGCTTGGATCTGAGATCGAACGGTTGCATGTCGTGATTCTAGATGTATGGGTGAATATCCTATCCTGGAGGGTTATTCTGCAAATTTTCAGCAACTTAGCATGCGACCGTTTGATCTCAGATCCAAGGGCTGCCAGCAGCCCGTATCATGGTCATGCCTACCACGACCGTCGCGTCGCTCGTGCGGTCGCGCCCTTGGAGATTTAACACGGTGCATTAGGCTATCTGATGTTGGCATGGCATACATAGTCATCACTTAGTCACTCATACTACAACAAGGTTTTGGCTATAAGGTTGGCCATAAGTGTACTTTTTTTTACTTCTCTCTATCTCTTTCTTCGTACCTTCGTTCCATAATATAAGAACGTTTTTGACACTAGTGTAGTGCCAAAAACGTTCTTATATTATGGGACACAGGGAGTTCTAGTATTTATTGCATTTGTCAACGAGTGACCTCTTCCAATGAAATGGTGTTGCTAAGTTTGCTTCATTTAATTAGCTATAGATTCAAAATTGTCTTTTCACCTAGGTACACACGCTTAGAGAATCTCCAGTGTTTGGAGGCAACCTTGCCTCTAAACTAGGACCCACGGGTCTGCCTCTAACCATAGATGAAAACTCCGCAGTGTGCAGCCTCTAGCGTTAGAGACAAAGCCGGGCCCAAAATTAAATAAAATATGATGCATTTGTCAACCAACTCATCGGTCCCTCCAGCATCTAACTGACTGACAATGGGGATATCAGAATATTTTATTCACCACAAAGCATTGGAGACCGGCGCTTAGCATAGAGGCGTCTCCAAGAAGTTTTAGCCTAGAGGCGGGTGATGTAGTGTATAGAGGCAATGTTCATGGGTCTAGAGGCAGCCTTAGTGGCGCCAAATACTCACATTGTGGATGCCCTTAGCACCGTTTCTTCCTTGGGTCACCAAACTAGTCTCTCTCTTCTTGATTAACTTGCCACATCAGACTTTATGCCTATGTGGCAAGCTTAAGCACCTGTAGGAGCAAGTAAGTACAATAGTGCGCTTTACATGACATTTTTGCATATGTGGAGGAAAGAGAGGCAAGGAAAAAGTGGAGAAGTGGGCTCTCATGCAAGAGCCAACCTCTACTACATGGTGGAGCATTGGGAGAGGCACCTGTATGGAGGTGGTCAGGAATCGGGAGACTCACGCCGGTCGTAGCGCCGCAGTTAAAATGATAATGGCAAGTCAAATCAAGGGGCCCCACCTGTCCAGCAGTAACTCGCTGTCAAATCACACAACCCTACGTTTGCACCAGCCTACTCCCTCATCTTCTCACGTCTCTGTCGAATGGACTAGGCGGAACTGCCCCGCCGCCTACCACGCAGGAAAAGCCCCGCCTTGACTTTTAAATAGTATACATTATACTAATTTTGTATCCATGGATTGCGCCCGCGCCATGGAGCAAAAGCGTCTAGAAAACAGCGGTACACATGTACGGAGTATACAGCACGCCCGTCGCATTCGCGTCGCACCCCAGACGGTCGGTCGGTCTGGCACACTGCTCTCCGAATGGAACGTGCGTCATATTGCGTTTGCACACACATGTGGGATGACAATTGAGAACCGACCATAGGCACACTCCCCGGCCCCGCAAGTTTGGTGACTTAATAGAAGAGGGAGACAAGCGATAGTACTAGAGAAGTGTTGTACTACTTTGGTGCCTGGACAATCCCTGCAAGACACATAAGATCCGTTCATCCATGCATGTGACCAGACTCCAGCAGACACGCCTGGATTGGTTATCGTCTACGTATTGTGCAGGCTGTGTTGTACATGGCTGTAGTTGTGGTGAGAAATCTAAAAGAAGGTTTCTTGTCATCTCGCAAAATTAGGTGTCATGTGCTTCGAATCACTGCGAGGGTTAAACAGCGAAAACTGAGTTGGGCTAGTCATTGGGGGCACATGCACGAACAGTGACTACTCGGCTGCCATCTAGGTCAAGCCGGCTATGTTAATTAGGACATCTATCGACGGACCCCTTTTCTACGAGTTTATCTTTAATTTGAGCTTTGTTCCTCCTCTAGTTTGTCCGTCGAGATTCATGTTGTGTCCTTTGGGCAGTGAGGTTATGATTTCTTGTCATGTGGCATTTTTTCGTGTTATATGTTATAATCCGGCGCTTCAGATCAAAATGGTGACAACTGCGCCTCCGGGCCACGTGCATGAAGACTTCTCGACGTCATTGACGAGGTCAAGCCAGCTCCGGTAGACAAAAGAAAACTAGTACTACTCCACTATATAGGCAGGAGCCTCCGTGCTTGCTTGCTAGTGTTGCTCTCTTCACATTGTCTCGGCCTCTCCAGATCTAAACACGACAGTGGTGGCCACTCTCTCTCTCTCTCTCTCTCTCTCTGCTCACTGCTGGCACAGATCCAGCCAGATCCTCTCCGCCGGGGAAGGTGAGAAGGTGCAACGTTCATGCGGTCGTCCTCGGTGATGGCTCTTACCCACTGCTGGGTGCGTCCCAATCAGCCTGCCTTGCCGTTCTCTCCCAAGCACCGCTGGCGAGGGAGGGCCTCCGAACCCTTCTTCCTCGCTGCCGTAGTGTGGGCAGATCCGGCCTCCCGCCGCCCACCTAGCGACATCCCGGCGACCATCAGGTATAACTTCCTCCGAAACCGGCCTTGCTCTACTTCTCGAGCTCCTGACGTCGCTGCATTTGTATCTTTTACTATTTCTCAGGCCCCCTCGTAGATAGGATCGATCGGCTGTTGGAAAACCACCTTTTACGTTTAAGAGGTAAAACTAGTTCATGCACTCGAATCTAGTACTACTTGGTTCAAACAAGGAACAAAGGGGGTGGGGGTGGGGGAGGATTTGTTACCTGAATCTAGGACTTGGCCAAAAGAGGAAATAATGGGGGCGAAAAGTAGCAGAGACTGGCTATCCAACTGGTCTCTAGGTCTAATAGGGAAATAAAGGGAAATGCAGTACAAACTCAATATAAACCCGATCTATTGGTTGAAAAAGGAAAGAAAGTGGGGACTGGGGGACAAGTCAATAGAGTAAGTCCAGCAGTAGATTTGCTAGCCTCACACAGTATAAGGTGGCTATACCGAACAAAAATGGGACCAACCCAGATATCCTGTTTTGATGTTTGTTGCCCCGAGCCACTCTTATGTAATGCCACTGGTAAAATGTAGCAGTCGCACTGTTAAAAGTAAGGACACGTTAAACCAATGTTGTTTTCAATGTAATGCCTCCAGTAATATGAATCAATGGCACTTCTTTACATGTCCTGCTAAAATTTCCCATTAAGATAAGTTGGTTCTTTTCATTAGAAATGCAACTGTCCTGGTCCGCCTACTCTCCCGTGCCCAAAGTAATGTCGTATTTAATGGTTATCATAGTTAATCCTAATGCCCACACTAATATCTAGCAATGCCACTACTTTAGAAATTGCTACTGTCCTTGTAGGATTTCCATTCGGATAAGGAACATGCTTCTTTTCATTTGATGCATGTTTCATCACTTGTTAGTCACCCACCTTTCCACCTTTTTTGTGCAAACAGAGATATACATTTCACGCTCGATCTTAGTTGAACTGCACAAATGATATCCAAATTATAGTTGAGCATTCTAGGAGCTTCACAACCAACCTTGATGTTGCTCAATTTTATTGCAACTAATGAAGAAGAAGCTCTGTGGGTTTCATTTTCTGATGGAAATGGAACCGGGGCTGGAGCCCTTTTCTTAAAAAAATTGAAGAAGAAGCTGCTAGCTCACGGGACATTGCTTCATTTTAGGTGAACTACACCAAAAGGTCCCATGATTGAATCATCCATGTTGGTGACTGAAAGAGCCAGCTTCAGCATCCCAATCTAAGCACCCCCGGCCTCCATCCTTGAGATGCACGGTACACCTCGTTTGCCACCTGCTCGACCCTAGTGTCACTGATAAAATGAAGTAATAATACAGTTAAAATAGAGGGAGTTTGATCTGTATCCTTTCATTTCCAATGTAGATAAAGAAAGTGCTTCTCTTTGTTAATGTATGTTTCATCAACTAGTCCCATTGTTAATGTTTAAGCGTTTCTACAAACTGGGGTGCTTAATTTTAGTTGATATGTACAAAAATAGGGATTTGAATATCTCAAGGCGCCTCCTTGTACTACCGCTATACACTGATGTTTATCACTGGCAGAAGGTGTATCTGGGAGACTTGGGATGATGTCTAGTATGAGGCGTACCATATGAGGCGTCGCAGGGCCCATCTCGCCCTCGCAGCATGGCATACTATGATACTATCGCAATATTTTCTTCTATTTATTTTGTGTGTTTCATCAACTAGTGCCACTATAATGTAATCACACTTTTTCATTATCTGTGCAAACAGGGTTATTCAGCTGCATTTTGGTGGAACTGCACAAATGTACGTATGGAAGTGGCATATATGCAGAGTGCGAGGTGTGCCAAGTAAAAATTACCAACACCAACCATGCTGCATGCACGCATTGGTATCCACCACCACCAGCGGGATGTGTGGCGCTCTCTGTGGACGGATCTTTCTCGGCAGCAAATCCTCTAACCAAATACTAGTAGCTTATATTGGCAGTTTTCTAGGGAGTACTCTTTTCTGAAAGAAGCACCAATCTATTTTTCTTTATTTGTGCACTGTGTCACAACTTTGACCCAAAGGTCCAGAGCTATTTAAGGGTGATTGGCGTAGTACTCGGAGACTGATTGTAAGCATGATTTTCGTTAGCTGTCATGCTGATTGTAAGCATGAGCAGGTGGAAGATTTGGTTAGTGCAAAGCTTAACTTAAACCCTACCACCGCCGTTGAAACGAGGCGAGCGTCGAGGGAACCGTGGAGAACGGCAGGGAAGCGACGTCACGCCATCTGACCTCCTCTTGAAGTGGGAGAACGAATATTCCTGTGGCTCCGGCTGGCTCTGCACCCCCACGAACGGCACACCATACTCGATCGATTCGTTATCCTCTGGGTGCTCGACCTTCAACCTGTACGCCCACCACCTCCGCCTGACTGTCGCCTCGGGCGAATCTGTCTGCTCCATCTCCCATAGGAGATACTCGATGAACTCGAAGGACTGCGGCGTGACTGCCGCCGAGGAGTACATGTACATCGCCGCCCTCATCGCCGCCGTCTCGCTCTTTCGCATACGTTGTCACATGGCCTGCACCGTCCTTGATATCTCCCACTCATTGTCAAACCAACTAAGGATCTCCTTCAACCTGGCTAACTTTGCCTGGTCGCCGCCGGCGATCTGCCTGATTCGCTGCTGCATCCTCTCCATAGATGTCCTTCTGAGTGGTCCGGTGCTAGCTTTGGAAGATGCGAGGAGAGACGGTGGTCTTGCAATAGATAAGAGGGAGAGGCGAGACGGTGGTTTTGGAATGGAGATGATGGAGAGGATAGGAGGTGGTTTTGCAATGGAGAAGATCAGAAGAGGGAGAGGCGAGACGTTGGTTTTGGAATGGAGATGATGGAGAGGAGAGGAGGTGGTTTTGCAATGGAGAAGAGGGAGAGGAGAGGAGGTGGTTTTGCAATGGAGAAGAGGGAGAGGAGCGTGCGGCAGCAATTTAGGATTGGACGAGAGGGCCGACACGCTGTGACTGGATCAAAATCAAAATCAATTTACCCTTCAATTAAGAAAGCGACCCCACATTAACTAGTCTCCCTTTTATTCTAGGTCATAATTGACCATGACTTTCGCACATAAAATATATGTTATACGTTGCAAACATAATATAATTTGAAAGTACATTCAGATACGAACCAAACGATACAATTTTTGGTGACATGCAATCACATTTTGCTTGTCAAATACAGTATGTGGTCAAACTTTGACCCAAAATACGCAAAACAACAAAAAAATACTTCCAAGACCAGCGCCGCTCTTCCACTCTTCTCCTCTTAAACCACCGCCGCTCCTCTCCTGTTCCAATCTAAATCCAGCACCGCTCCTCTCCTCTTCCATTTAAAAACCACCGCCCCTCCTCTCCTGTTCCAGTCCAAAACCAACGTCGCTCCTCTCCCGTTCTAATCCAAAACCAGCGCTGCTCCTCTCCTCTTCCATTCAAAAACCACCGCCGGCGAGTGAAGGTGCTGTGGAGAAGTAGATCGATGGAGGAGTACAACCAATACATGAGGATCACAGACGACGACCCTGTGAAGCTAGCTAGGATGTTGGAGATACAGTCTTGGTTTGACAACAAGGACCAACTAGCGCGACGGCGACATCCATGGCCAAATATCTGCCACAGAGCGAAAAGGCGGCGATACTCCCGGAGGGAGTCGCGCCGGAGTAAATAGAGCTGCTCCTCTGGGCCATGGAGCAAACAGATTCACCGAATCCGATCGTGATGGAGCGGTGGTGGGAGTATCGATCCCAGATGGAGCATCCACCAGAGATTGAAGGATCGAGCATCTACAGGGTGCCGTTTGTGAGGGTGTCCTGCCAGAGCGAGCCGGTGGAGTCTTCGTCGACCAAACCCAACTGCAAGAGGAGAAAAGTAGTTGGCCCGACGACGCTTCCCCGCCATCGTCTACCTCGCTGTTTACATTGTCTCACAGGGTGTCTGTTTGCCATTGAGGAATAGGAGGGGGCTGCCCCCCCTCCCCAGCCCAATAGTCGGGCAAGTTGTGAAATGTCAGGAGGAGCTTAGGGTAGTCAGTATTTGCAGGTTGTGAATTGTGTTTTGTGTTGTGTATTTTGAGAGTACTTTCAGATATGAATGTCTTTTGAATTTTAGATTTGCAGTATTGAGCATATGAAGTATTTTATGAATTCTAGAGATCTATTTTTAGCACTTAAAAAATGTAGTTTGATAGGAGTATAAAAGTGCAGACAATGTGATTCTCAGAGAAGAAACTGCAAGTTTCAGTTTTAGATAAGAAACTGCAAGTTCAGTTTCAGATAAGAAACTGCAACTTTCAGAGGCAGAGCATTTATATTAACACGGCCTTTTCAAACAGGGTTAAAATCATGTTGGAAGTTTTATTCATGGTCGAAAATGGAACTACCAGCCAGTTAACATCATGTTGATCAACATTCATGCATAGCTCAGCTTCATATGATGCACAGTAAAAATGCCCACACAATGCTGAGTGTGCAAAACACAGAGAAAACGAGGGACGAAGTTTTGGCAAGTGTTGGATGTGGTTTTGGGCTGCCCCGTCTAGGCTTTCATTTTTAACATGCGCAGCCCACGACCTTGGATGGGAGGTCCATAGGCATGTTTGTATTTTCTTAGGGCCCTCATGTATCGACCGCCCTATGGACCTCCCATACGATGTTTTATTTTTGGCAGCCCAATTTATGTATTTTTTTGAAGAAAGCGCAGAGGTCTGTTCTATTTTTCTATATAAGAATAGGAACGCCAGGTCCAACTTATGTTTCCCTTCTAACTATATTATATATATTTAAATTATTTTATATGTTATTATATATTATTTTTATTGTCATCATATATTTAATAGATACTAATTACATATGTAAGAAAACAATATCCCACATCCTATTAAGTTATAAACATAATTTATTAACAAATAAAATCCTGGATTGTTTTGGCACGAAAATCCTAGTGATTGTGTACAAAAGCTTGGTAAGATTTAAGGACAAATGTAATAATATCACTTATTATTTAAATATATTTATAACAAAATGCTCAGCCCCTTTTTATTTTTTGATAACATTGCTGGCCCAACCCAACATTATAATTAGAATCAGCCCAGCAAAATCGTGTATTTCGAGAAAGTGCAAATGACCTGTAAATTTTTAAGAAATAAAATAAATGGGCCGCATGGACGCTACATTATTTGTTCACCCAGCCCAGCTAATGGCTGTAATTCAAAAAAAAGATCAAATTGACTGTAAATTCTACCGCGCAAAAAAAAGACTGTAAATTCTGAAAAAATGGGTTGAATACGTGCCACATTTTTGGAGGCTGAAATGTGGGCCAATAGGTCGAAGCCAATGCAAGTCGTTGTCAATTTAGTCAACAAATGATTCTGACATGTTAGCCATTGGATTTACATCCAACGACCGACATCCATCTTCAATCTCTCGTCTTCTTCCTCCAGCGCCGCCGGGACCACATCCCGCCTCCTGCTGCTAGCAGCTCTACTTAGCACGCTTCACTATGAAGCGCTACTCCACCGTGGGCCAGGCCATCCCTCCACCCCTCCACACCTCATGTTCTTCTCCACCGACTGCCGAACCACACCGCACTAGAACTAGTTAACCCTCATACAACTCTCCGTCTGCGACTCTACTCCCGCGTCTTCCCATCTCCGGCTCGTTGCTGTCCGGGGCCTCGCCGTCGTCCACCACCTTGGATGCGCTCGGCGCGGCGTGGTCAACATGGTCAACGAACGACACCATCATAAGTAGACTGTGCATGGAGAGGCTGACAGCTGGGTCCACGGCTGCACACAAGGAAATGCCTCCTTATTACGCGCAAAATAATGATTCCTCCACCTGACATCTGGGACCCACCGGAAGGGCCTCTGTATTTTGCAAAAAAAACATGCCCCCCACTGACATGTCAGACCCACCAGCTATCTTCGCACGCAAGGAAGTGCCTCCTTATTACGCACAAAAAAAATGAATACCCCCCTGCCAGCTGGAACCCAGCATAGTGGGAGGCTGACTTGTGGGCCTACCAAATTGACGGGGATGGAGGGCTTTGTCAACTTAGTCAATATGAATGATTCTAGATCCTGTTACAGTATGATGTTCATCCAACGGCCATAGTGCTTCTTCAACCTCTGGTCTTCTTGCTCCAGCCGCCCAAACCAGCGCCGGTTGTGCCGCGTGCTCCTTCCTCCCGTGGCCGGTTGTGATGCCGCGGAGGCCTCACCGCCCCCTACTACTCCCACCGCTGGCCAGGCCATCCCTCTACTCACCCACACCCCCTGTTATTCTACGGCGACAGCAGCCTCACACCGCAGCCGAACCAGTGAACCCTCATACTCCTCTTCGCGTGGGCATCCACTACTGCGCCTTCCTCGTCTCCGAGTCGTCCCCTTCCTAGGCCTCACCGTCGTCCACCGCCGTGGTGCTCTCGGTGCAGCGTGGTCAACATGGTCAAGGAACGACTTCCATCGGACATGGACTGTACGTGGAGAGGCTGACAGCTGGGTCCACGGCCGCAGCAAGGAAGTGCCTCCTTATTACGCGCAAAATAATGATTCCTCCACCTGACAGCGGGGACCCATCGGACAGGCCACTCTATTCTACGAAAAAACCATTTCCCCCTGACTGCTGGGACCCACCAGCTACATCTTCGCACGCAAGGAAGTGCGTCCGGGCAAAAAAAAAATGATTCGCCCCCTGACTGCTGGGACCCACCAGCTACATCTTCGCACGCAAGGAAGTGCGTTCGGGCAAAAAAAATGATTCGCTCCCCTGACTGCTGGGACCGACCAGCTACATCTTCGCACGCAAGGAAGTGCGTCCGGGCAAAAAAAAACGATTCTCCCCCCTGACTGCTGGGACCCACCAGCTACATCTTCGTAGGCAAGGAAGTGCCTGACAGTCGGGACCCACCTGGTCGAAGCGTACGTAGCATTGTCATTCTGGTCGCGAACGTGTACGTACATATATACTGGTCGATGTAGAGGCGTGCACGTGTCGTAGTAGAGGCGCGTACGTGTCATAGTAGAGGCACGCACGTAGCATGTACACGTACGTACAGCGGCCAGGGTGCAAGAAAGAAAATACGGCCACGTATGTACATACGGGCAGGGTCTTGAATGCCTACTCGCGCATACGTACATGGCTGGGTCGGAACGGAGAAACAGAGTCGTCGTCGTGTTCATGGGGAGCCAACCGGCTGGGTCGGAACGAAATGCATGGTCGTGTTCATCGGGAGGGCTTGGATGGAATAGTCAATGGAAACGAGGCCTGGCGTACCGCAAAACGGAGGAAACGGACCTCCTATGGTCAAAACGGGGGTCATGTTGATCGGGAGGGGTGTGGCGTACCGCAAAATGGACGAAACGGACTTGTGTTGGAGCGCTACGGTCAAAACGAGGGTCCTGTTCATCAGGAGGGGTGTGGCGTACCACAAAACAGGACTCCATGGGATACTGTTCATCTCCACCTTCGACCTCCTCCAGCCTCCACGGGCTACCATTGACCTCCTCCAGCCTCCACGGGCTCCTGTTCATCCAGCCTCCAACGCGTGCTACTCCACTGGCTACTGTTCAACCACCCCTCCACCGTCTACTATTCATCCAGCCCTCCACACCACGGGGTCCTGTTCAACCACCCCTCCACGGGCACCCCTTCAACGTCTATTGTTCATTCAGCCCTCCACCACACAACGGGGTCCTGTTCATCCAGAGGCAACGCCATCGCTCACTGTTCATCCACCCCCTCCCCCCGCAACGCTCATTGTTCATCCAATCGATCGGCTTCAGTTAGCAGCAGTAGTGAAGGAATCACTCGATCGGGTTCAGTTAACAGCCATCGATCGATCGGTCTGGTTCAGTAACGCGTAGCCTGCAGTGCAACCGCTCGGGTTTAGTTAGAGCCCAATGCCTCGCTTGGGTTCAGTTAGAGCCAATGCCTCGCACACACGCGCATACGTGTACGAGAGAAACATGCATCGCTCGGCCCCCGACCGCCCACCGTAACCGGGAACTTCCCGAAATTTTCCTCGCCCTCGCTTCTACCACGGTTTTTTCCGTCATGGACGGCCCAAAGAATGTCATGCAGCTGCGTCTCTGGCCCGCCCAGGACGAAAAGCCCATTTTCTGTCATGATTTTTTGTCATAGAAGTAGGAGCCCACCACATCTATGATGATACCGGGTTTTGTCACAATTATCATCATAGAAGTGTCATATGTATGACAGAAAAAATTTCGTTCAGCCCAAAATGTCACGGATGTGTCTTTTTTGTAGTGGGAAAAGATAGATCAGGAGTTCCGCCACCGCAAGCCTCTGCAGCCACCAAAAACCTCTTGGGAGCCCGTTCTGGCACCCTGCCGGAAGTGGAACCCATCACCGGTGGCCATCTTCATCATCCCGGCGCTATCCATGACGAGGAGGGAGTAGTTCACCCTAGGGGCTCAGGATATTTACCAGTAGCTATGTGTTTGATCTCTCTCTCTCCCATGTTCTCTCTATGGCACGAACTTGATGTATCGCGAGCTTTGCTATTGTAGTTGGGTTTTATGATGTTTCTCCGCCTCTACTCTCTTGTGATGAACTAAGTTTCCCTCTTGAAGTTATCTTATTGGATTGAGTCTTTATTTGAGAACACTTGATGTATGTATTGCCGTGTTTATCTGTGGTGATAATGGGATATCACGTGCCACTTGATATATGTTTTGGTGACCAACTTGCGGGTTCCGCCCATGAACCTATGCATAGGGGTTGGCACATGTTTTCTTGACTCTCCGGTAGAAACTTTGGGGCACTCTTTGAAGTACTTTTGTGTTGGTTGGATGAATCTGAGATTGTGTGATGCATATTGTATAATCATGCCCACGGATACTTGAGGTGACAATGGAGTATCTAGGCGACATTAGGGTTTTGGTTGATTTGTGTCTTAAGGTGTTATTCTAGTATGAACTATATGATAGACTGAGCGAAAAGAATAGCTTTACGTTATTTTACCACAAACTCTTGAATAGATAGAACAGAAAGGATACCTTTGAGGTGGTTTCGTACCCTACCATAATATCTTCGTTTGTTCTCCGCTTTTAGTGTCTTTGTAGGGACTATTTGTTGCATGTTGAGGGATTGTTATATGATCTATCTACGTTATTATTGTTGAGAGAACTTGCACTAGTGAAAGTATGAACCATATGACTTGTTTCCTATCATTGCAATACCGTTTACGCTCACTTTTACCATTAGTTACCTTGCTGTTTTTATATTTTCAGATTACAAAAACCTATATCTACCATCCATATTGCACTTGTATCACCATCTCTTCGCCGAACTAGTGCACCTATACAATTTACCATTGTATTGGGTGTGTTGGGGACACAAGAGACTCTTTATTATTTGGTTGCAGGGTTGCTTGAGAGAGACCATCTTCATCCTACGCCTCCCACGAATTGATAAACCTTAGGTCATCCAATTGAGGGAAATTTGCTACTATCCTACAAACATGTGCACTTGCAGTCCCAACAACGTCTACAAGAAGAAGGTTGTGTAGTAGACATCAGAGTGGGAGCCCAGGGTCAAGCCCCTAGCCAGCTCGTAAGTGTTCGGACACAGTAATAATCCGACATTTTTACTTTATTGTTTTTAATGTGCTCAATGACGCCCTTGCAGCCCGGCCCGGTCCAACATTGCAATGTCCTCCTCTTCGGAGGGATCGTTGGACCCGTCGGCGATGAACAGTGGGTCCCTTCTGATGGCCTCCTCCCCCAAGGCCGCGGACAACACAGATGTGTTGTCTCGAAGGATCCTAGGCCAAGGGGAGGCCGTCCTGGTGATGCCGGCGGATAAAACCCCAGTTGCCGAACAAATGGGGGGAAAGACCCTTACCAACGGTGGTGGCCACATCCAATTCGGCCCCCAGCCGAATACAGCTCCGGAGACCCAAGTGGGTCCGGATTCAAGCAAGCCGCTTCTTCCAAATGAGGGGGGCGGGGGCGAGCCAACTCCACCGGTGACCTCTGTCCAGCCAGAGGCACCGAATGGGTTACTGGAAGTGCTACAAGGCGCTTCCATTGTGGAAGAACACCGTACTCTTATGAGTATGGTGATTGGGAAGGTCCAATCTAGCAAAAATGGACTGACCGAAGCCTGCCTTAGCCTTCTAATAGGCTTAGAGGTAAGTCATATAATTGTAAAATAATATCACATTGCAGACAGTAGCCCCTGATGCTTTATTCGGTGTTCGAAAAGAAAAGCTGAACAGAGGATCAAAATAATTTTCGCATGAGTCTAACATAATATGTCTATGTGAATAAGTAGGCATCGATGCTGGCTGCTGCCGCTCATACTGCGGAGGTCTCTGGACTGAAGCAAAACCTAGAGCGAGCCGAGCAAGAGCTCAGCCTCTTGAAGAAGCAGCTGGATGAGAGCAAAGGTATGCATTTGACCTGCTCGTATATTTTAGGAAGGATGAATGGTTTGTGCTGACTAAGGCATCATGAACTTTATTAGGGGCCACTACCAAGGTGGCGGCCCTCAAGAAAGCGTTAGTCGAGGCTAAAGACAAAGCGGCCAAGGAATTAGCTGCGCGCGAGAAGCAGGAGGCCCGTGTCTGTGAGGTCCAGCAAGAGCTCTAGGACGCCGTCTAGAAGCACGAGTCCTTGGAGCGTGATTCGAAGACTCAAGAGTCCGAACTTTCCAAGGCTCGCCAGAGCGCACAGGATGCCCGAGCCAAGGCCCAGAGCACCCTCCAGGAAATCCAGGCGGCCAAAAAGATCGCAGCGGGTAAGGCTTTTATTATGCAAAGCAAGTATGTGAAGAAAACGTTCCTTTTTCTTACCCGAATTTGGAGTTCTCCAGGAGCGTTTGCGGATCTGCCGTGCTGCATATCGGATGCTGTAGAGTTCTATCGAGCCGAAGAAGGGAGTTCTACGGAGAAGTTGTTCTGGTCTCAATACCTTGGGCCAGAACATCTGGTGCCCTTTAGCGACCAGCTCAAACAACTAGTCGAGCTGCACAAGGCGGCCGAACTGGCCATGAAGGATCTAATAATCCGGCTATGGCCTGCCGAGCCCATGTCCAGTAGCTACTTCGAGCTCGTGAAGCGGCTGGTCAGTGCCTACCCTCGGCTTGATGCCATCAAGCGGTTGGTCTGTGTTGAAGGTGCGCGGATGGCTTTTGCCCACACCAAGATGCACTGGACGAAGATGGATGCCACGAAGTTGATGACCGAGGGTCCGTTGGCGGGCAAGGAGCATCGCAATCTTGAGATGTACTATGATAGTGTCATGGAGGGATCCCGCCTTGTGGCGGAGCAATGTGCCAAGGATATCATTTTCACATGAAAGCATTATTTTATCCTGTCCTGTAATATGAAACAAGATCTTTGTGTAATATAATGCTTGTTATTTAAAATTTTACCTCCTGTGCGGCCGTTTATAAAATCTGAGAGTTGGCCAGTCGTCGGCTTCTGCCCATCTAAACACTCTTTATCCAAATTTTTGGTCCTTTAAGAAGGTGTTTAGCGCAACAAACAAGGCAAACGGACTATACAACTTTATCACCCTCACTTAGCCATAGGAGTTCTATAATTTTAAATTTTAGCGTAGCCCCTGGTATTCGAAAGGCCGAAGTTGGGGCGCTATACATGCTTAATTAGATAAAAACCGATTCCTCGCATAAAGCGGAAAAAATCTCTAAGGATTTGAAAACCTCTCGAACAGCTGACCAGCTCTCGCCGCATCATGACAGTCAGTTTTCGGCTTTCTCTACTGAGGTGCTCGTCCGGAAGAACTGGGACACAATCGCAGTAGTTCTCCCTTTACTACCCTAGCCGATATAGCGGAACGTAAGGTAGCAAGCACACGAGCCGGGCAACCCAAGTATTGTCCAAAGACATGATTTGGAGCCGATGCATATAATGCTATAAGTTCGGGGTGCCGAACTGTACTGTAAAAGTGTTCGGACTTTCTTGCCGTGTTATGGGGTACAACAAAGCCCCTGTCGAATTAAGGTGTACCAGAATGTACGGGTGCAATAAATAAATAGAAAAGGAAAACATTAAGTAATAAGCTGACGCTGCAAATTATTTTTCATTGTAATTTGATTAATACGTCAAGGCGTATGTGTACAAGTAGTGCAATAAGCGAATAAGGCTATTTAACATGCCACGACCAAGAGCGAGCTGCGTGCGGGTATTTAAAACAGGTATGACAAACATTAGCAAAGATCACCTGGGCATTCCCTTGTACGTCCAAGCCCCTAGCTTTGTTGGTGTATCCGTCCCGCGATGGGTCCGATGATCAGGTTTATCAAAAAAAGCCTCGAGAGGAGAAAAAACCTGAAAGAAAGGGAAAAAGTGAAGGTATGCCGATCCAGGAGAGGTTGAGCCGCATTGTGGACCATGGTCTAGATGTGCCTCCGTCCATGCCCATGTTATTTTAAGTGCGTAGTTGTGTACGCGTGACACGAATTTCACCGCTTGATTGGGGCTGGGACGAAGGCCAGATTGCTAGTTGAGCTCTGGACGAGCCGGACGGTCATGCTGTAGAGTAGCTCGGACTCACTTGACAGTGTCCAGGGGCTTTATTGCCGAATTGAGGTTTTGCCTTAGAAGGCTACTTTGTACTTCTGCTAGAAGGGCCGCGATGTGCTCCTTAGTACGGAGGGAGCGCTCCATATTTCCATTGACTGTTATAACACCGTGAGGTCCGGGCATCTTGAGCTTAAGGTAGGCATAGTGCGGCACCGCATTGAAACGAGCAAATGTGGTTTGTCCGAGTAGTGCGTGGGTAACCACTACGGAAGGGGACGATATCGAAGATTAACTCTTTGCTTCGGAAATTATCCGGGGATCCAAAGACCACTTCCAGTGTGATTGAGCCCGTACAACAGGACTCTACACCTGGTATGACACCTTTAAAGGTGGTTTTGGTGGGCTTGATCCTTGAGGGATCAATACCCATTTTGCGCACTGTATCCTGATAGAGTAGGTTGAGGCTACTACCACCGTCCATGAGGATGCGTGTGAGGTGGAATCCGTCAATGATAGGGTCGAGCACCAGTGCGGCTGAACCGCCGTGACGAATACTGGTCGGATGGTCCCTTCAATCAAAAGTGATCGAACAGGAGGACCAAGGGTTGTATTTTGGGGCGACTAGCTCCATCGAGTAGATGTCCCTTAGTGCGTGCTTCCGCTCCCTTTTGGGTATATGGGTAGCATATATCATGTTCACCGTTTTAACTTTAGGAGGAAACTTCTTCTGTCCCCCTATGTTCAGTGGCCGGGGTTCCTCGTCGTTATCGCTTTGTGATCCCTTTTCTTTGTTTTCGCATGTAACTTGCCGGCCTGTTTAAAGACCCAACATTCTCTGTTGGTATGATTGGCTGGTTTATCGGGGGTGTCATGGATTTGACATGGACGATCGAGTATGCGGTCCAGACTAGACGGGCCAGGATTTTTTCTCTTAAATGGCTTTTTCCACTGACCGGACTTGGAGCCACTGAATCCGGCATTGACGGCCGTGTCTTCGGAGGTATCACCATTATTTCGACGCTTGTGTCTGTTGCGTTGGGGCTTGCTGTTGCTATATCTGGCTTCAAAAGTGCCAGGTTTACTTGAGGTGCTTTTGCTACGAGCTAGCCAGATATCCTCGCCCGCACAAAAGTGGGTCATGAGCATCGTAAGGGCTGCCATGGACTTCGGCTTCTCTTGGCCAAGGTGTCGGACAAGCCACTCGTCACAAATGTTATGCTTAAAGGCCGCTAGGGCTTCGGCATCCGGACAGTCGATGATCTGGTTCTTCTTAGTTAAGAACCGAGTCCAGAATTTCCTGGCTGACTCTCTGGGCTGTTGGATTATATGACTTAAGTCATCGGCATCCGGAGGTCAGACATAAATGCCTTGGAAGTTGTCAAGGAATGCATCTTCTAGGTTCTCCCAACTGCCAATGGAGTTTTCGGGCAGACAGTTCAACCAGTGCCAAGTTGGCCCTTGACTTTTAGCGGGAGATACTTGATGGCATGGAGATCATCACCGCGGGCCATATGTATATGGAGAAGGAAGTCCTCGATCCATACTACGGGATCTGTTGTTCCATCATATGATTCAATGTTTACAGGTTTAAACCCTTCTAGGAATTCATGTTCCATTACTTCATCAGTGAAGCATAGGGGGTGTGTGTGGCACCTCTATGTCGGGCTACGTCGGGACGCAGCTCAGATGGAGCTGGTCTGCGGTATTCGGCCCGGACAGGTGTGTATTTGTTATATCCGGCGTGGTGGCCGTCGTTGCGCATTGTGGCGCACCCCCGCGATCCATAGATCGGTCTGGTCTGGTCTACTCTGTTCTCCAAGTCGTATCGCATATCATGTGTGTATCCCCGAGCTGTTGTATTTATATTTGTTCGGCAAAGCAGTGCGGGCAGAGTTGCCGTTTTATCTCGGCCATGTGGTGGTCGGTCAGCCGCATTATACGCTGGTAGTGCTGGCTCCAGTGCCTCGTCATCGAATTGAGGTAGCAATTTGCGCTTCGGGTAACTTTTGGTTGGGCGTTCGAGTCCATATTCCTCGGCTGCCAGGACCTTAGTCCATCTATCAATGAGCAGATCTTGATCAGCTTGAAGATGTTGCTTCTTCTTCTTCAGGCTCTTTGTCGTGGCTATAAGCCTTAACTTAAAGCGCTCCTGCTCAATGGGATCCTCAGGCACGATAAATTCTTCATCACCGAGGATCACCTCATCCTCGGAGAGAGGCATGTAATTATTGTCCTCTGAGTCTTCATTAATGGCCTATTTATCAGGGTTGGCTCGCCCGTCTTGCCATTCGGCCTATTCGAAGCTTGGCTTGGCGGGGTCTTCGTTCTCTTCGGCATCGTTCGGAGTACTATTTTCTCCTGTGCCGGTATCGCTATTTTTTCCATGGTGTGGTTTAGAGCGGTGCCGCTGACGTCGGCACTTTGGCTGCTTCTTAGAAGGTTTATCCTCAACTGGATCCTTTTCGTCATCACCATTGTCTTCTTTGGGTGTATCCACCATGTATATGTCGTATGAGGAGGTGGCCGTCCAGCGCCTTATGGGCGGTGGTTCCTGTTCTTCTCCGGCATCGTCGTCCACACCGTCGATGTCTTCAGAGTCGAAATCAAGCATGTCGGTCAAATCGTTGACAGTGGCTATCAAGTGGGTGGTGGGTGGGTAACGAAGTTCTTCGTCGTCCGCTTCCCACTCAAGTCGGACATAGTTCGGCCAAGAATCTCCTGACAAGGAGAGAGACTCTAATGAGTTTAACACATCGCCTAGGGGTGAGTGTTGGAAGATGTCCATGGAGCTGAACTCTAAGATCAGCGCCCGGTATGATTCGATGGGTGCGGATACATGCGGTTCAGAGCCTATGGCCGGAGACGAGTCCGAGGTTCCGATGACACAAGCGTCGTCGGAGGTCAGATCTGTGTTCGGCTCTAGCGCCGCTGAGTCTGCGGCTTCCATGGTGAGGTTGAGCTTCCCGTCCTTGGATGGCGCGCTCTGCTCTGGATCTAGGGCCAGAGCGGTTACAGGCGCTATCTCCCGAGCATAGTCCGATGGCAGATTTAGGTCATGTTCATCGTGGCGGCAGGGTTTGGTTGTCGTGGGTTCGAATCCGTCGAAGATCAAATCTCCGCGGACATCGGCGGTGTAGTTCAAGCTTCCAAACCTAACCTGATGGCCAGGGGCGTAGTTGTCGATCTGCTCTAAATGGCCAAACGAATTGCCCCGCAGTGCGAAGCCGCCAAATACGAAGATTTATCCGGGGAGGAAGACCCCACCCTGGACTGTGTTGTTATAGATGATTCAAGGAGCCATCAAGCCTTACGATGATGACATAGTGGAACTCTCAATCAAAGCACCAATGTCGGTGTCAAAACCGGCGGATCTCGGGTAGGGGGTCCCGAACTGTGCGTCTAAGGCTAATGGTAACAGGAGGCCGGGGACACAATGTTTACCCAGGTTCGGGCCCTCTCGATGGAGGTAATACCCTACTTCCTGCTTGATTGATCTTGATGATATGAGTATTACAAGAGTTGATCTAGCACAAGATTATAGAGGCTAAACCCTAGAAGCTAGCCTATGATTATGATTGTTGTTGTCCTACGGACTAGCCCCTTCGGTTTATATAGACACCAGAGGGGGCTAGGGTTACACAGAGTCGGTTACAGAGAAAGGAATCTTCATATCCAAATCGCCAAGCTTGCCTTCCACGCAAAGGAGAGACCCATCCAAACACGGGAAGAAGTCTTCTATCTTGTATCTTCATAGCCCAACAGTCCGACATATGCATATAGTCCGGCTGTCCGAGGACCCCTTAATCCAGGACTCCCTCAGTCGCCGAGGTGTCCTCGTCGTCCTCCGCTGGCTCTTTATCAATCTGCTATCGCTGGTCACCCGATCTGCCCGCCGCCACGCCCCTATGCCGGTTCGAGGACTTCCCCATCCTCCCTAGGGCCCGGCCACCGATGAGGTCCTACCACGCGGTCCAGTAGTGGCAATGGGGGACATGGGTCACATAGATTACAAGTCAGGAGAGCCACACCCGCTGGTGGGTCGGTAGCTTCCAGACGACCAAGCTCGCAGCCATGGAGTATGACCGCTGGCAGGTCCGCTACCACAGCACGGCGGCTATGCTCAATTTCCCCTTCGGCACACATCTGGTCAACCTCGTTCCGCCGGAGCTAGGGGTGGTGAGCTCTGCTATGGCGCGGGAGGACCACGAGGCGTGGAAGCGCCTCGAGGCCGAGGTCGCCGAGGAGGCCTACATGCAAGAGCTCCGCCGACAACACCCAGAGCTTGTGGAGGCGGAGTGGGTGATCTTTCCTGGCATGGAGGGCGGCGAGGTTATCATACTCTCCTCTGATGACGAGGTCGAAGGAAGCAAGGACGACAGCATAGAGGGCGTCGAGGTGGGCGGCGAGGACGAGGAGATCGATATAGATGATTGGAGGAGTGTCTTCCCCAATGACCCCAACAACGGCACCGGCCTGGACCCGGCTCGCGACACACCGTACCTGACAAGGAAGAATTGGCTCGACCTCCACTTCGACCAAAGTAGTTTAGCTTAGTTTAAATTTATCTTTTATGTTCGGCTATGCAAAACTATCTATGTTTAGGTTTGAATGCATGCTACTTCCGGTTGAACCTGCTTTGAAATTGATCAAATTGAAGTTTACAACATTAAGTTTAGGGGATCGACCAAAAATGGCCAAAAATTGCTGGGGTATATATATCCACTAAGGGTTTTAGTCCATTAACTTTTAAAGGATCAGCTAGAGAGGGCCTTATGCCTTGTTTATTTCAGTTCTTCACAATGTGATGCTCTATATGTGCAACTATTTGCCATGCGGTTCAATTTCATCAATAACAGTTTCAACAATACCACTATGAATTACGATATTTGGTTGTTGTTAAGGATGTTGCAGTTAACATGCCTTTTCATTTTTCTAACAATAACTAGTGTACTTTAGACCTGCACAATACTAGTTTGAATGACTATTTTCTTGTTTTTAAATGTTATGCCTGATGCAGTTAACACACCTTTCCACTTCTTGTTTTGCTTAACTAGCATTCTTAAGCCAACACACTGAAGCTATCGTTTGTAGATTGTGTTGTCTACCATGGATATCTTTGGTTGATGTTTATCCTGTTGTGCTTAACATGCCTTTATATGTACTCATACAGGACAATATAGAGAACAGTGTTGTTTTCCATTGATGTTAGTTTCATCGCATTGCTTATATGTACTTACTGTTCAGGATATCGGTAGCTGGTACCATATAGCCTGGGGGTTGATAAGGGATTAATCATCGAAGCGAACATTTCACCGAATATATCTATAACCCATTTATCAGTAGGTTAACTATGGCCATATTTAATATATCTGAGGCTACATAGCAACATGCATTGTACTAAATGACTAAATATGCAATCTCGGGCTACATAGCAACAAGGAAGAGTGTTACCTTAATGTTTGATGATGTCTAGATATACATGTAATAAAATCTTATATAATGGGATGGAGGGAGTGTTGTACTACATCATTTTTCAATTTTGTTTAGCTTCTAATATTAACTTGGTGCTTTTAGGTACATATGTCATTGCCAAAGGTCCACACTTCAACCCTTTCTGCATATGTGTTGATGAGATATTCATGAACCAGCATCAAGTGAGAAAACTGATAAAGATTGTTATTTAAATGGGTCAAAAGATGTCAATCGAACTATTTGTTTACACTTTATGCAAGACAACAGTGAACTGCGGGATGGTAAGTAAGAACACTATAGCCTTCTTTTTACTGCCCGTAATGAGTTGTGTTAGATGACAATGTCTGAATCTTTTTTCCTTTGCAGTTGATCCTAAAGAGTTTACTCAAGATTACCTCTCAAACTACATGCTTGGCGGCCGGCCATCACAAGGGGTTGTACTAGAGTCGTGCATACCTTCTGCATCCAGGAGAGAACAATAGGGCCATCCCACTTCACCTTGTTCAGCAACCAGAATGTCTGTCGCCTCTTTCTTTACCATCTGTATTAGTAAAAGTATAGAACCCTGGTTCATCATTCTTTTTTTGGTGCTAATGTAATACTTAAACATAAGTACCTGTGAATCGAATAATGCATTGGTTGTTTGAACCTGATGGGTATGAATACAACTATAGCCTACTTTCAAGTTCAAATTAGGGGGAAATTACGGTGTGCAGGTCATTACGGTGCACATGGTCAATAAAGCACAACATGTGCGATATACATCATAATCCAACACAGTTCACGGAGAGGAAACGGGTGTAACAATGCACACAATTGCCATTTTCAAAGCGTGTGTGATGTCAGATATCACATACGGCGTGGGAAAACTAAATGTGTGTGATTGTCTACCTATCATACACGGTTTATAATCATGAACTGTTTGTGATGTGCCAGGCATCATAAAGGTAGAGTCAGTTTGGTAAGTGCCTGGAAAATTCCAATGCTTGGAATCTGCCTAGTTTTTGGTAAAACCACAAAACTCCGACTACGATGGCAATGCGAGCACAAATGAGTAGCAAGGATGAAACATTTGGGATATTCGAGATATCGGAAATGGTTATATAGGGACAACTGTATGCATTAAGGCTCCCTAGCCCCAACGGTTTCTGGGTCGTATGGGAAGGACCCCCTGTCACCCACACTCACTTGGCGACAGTTCCAAATGTCGTCGTAGAAAGGGGTTAAAAACTGTTTGTATAGCACCTCGTTGTACCAGTGAGATTACCTCCTAAGGCCTTCTTCTCCTGCACCAGTCGGGTGCTCTTGAGCCTCTCAGCTTCCAGATCAAGTCGAAGAGACACCACTTCTCCATCATAGCATAGTGAGATCCCATCTCATAAGTCCTCTTCAACAGGCAAGAAACAATCAGTCGCAAGACCCAAAAGAGAAAACAAAACATTGACTCACAAACATTTGGGTAAGCACCACTGGAAGGAACAAGTTAGAATAGTACTAGATCCTGAAGTTCCCTCTAACTACCGAGTGGATCAAGTTAGAACAGTGCCGGTCTTGAAGTACCCTCTAACTACCAAGTGGATCAAGTTGGAACAATACCAGATCCTGAAGTATACCCTCTGACTACCGAATGGGTCAAGTTGGCCAGTACCAGATACTGAAGTACCCTCTGACTACCGAGTGGATCAAGGTGGGATAGTACCAGATCCTGAAGTACCCATGGGCTACACACTCGGCCGTACCCTCTAAGAGGAACAAGCTTGACCAGTACCATATTCTCAAGTACACTCTAGTTACTGGGTCGGCCAAACACCCCAGGAGGGGCTAGCTCGATCAATACCAGATCTTGAAGTACCCTCTGATCTACCCTCACTCGGCTACCCCTTGAGTCGGTGACAAAGAAGATAGAGGATAACAACGCCAGACGATCTGCTTCAACCAGCTGACTTCTGAGTCAGATATGAAGAAGATCCCACCCATTGTCTCACCAACACACGAGTGTCACCGAGCATCCTGAAAGCCTAGCAACAGTTCCAAAGACTACCACTGATTGCCCATGATCGATGGCAGTCTCGGTGACTACACCCAGTGGGTGCACTCAGCGTGACCCCATTGTAAAGTGACTCATCAATGAACTAAAAAACCACAAATAGCCTCAGGGTGAAACGACCACAAGTTCAAAGACTCCTACCGACTTACTCCAGTTGATAGTAGCCTCGGAGACTACACCCAGTGGGTGCACTCAGCATGCCCCCACTGGATCATGTTCACTCGATTACGCTCCAGCTAGACTCCGAGTGAACAGAAAGAAAATTCAACAAAATTTCAAAGACTCATGCCGACTGACTCCAATCGATAAGAGCCTCGGGGACTACACCCGGTGGGTGGAATCAGTGTGCCCCCACTGGATCATGAACACCTAGTGGGTGTGCCCTGTGCGAACCCACTGACATAAATCTTACTACAAGACAAAAAAAACTTTGACTAAAAATTGTACTCACTACTGGGAAACGTTGCATCGAAAACAAAAAAAATTCTATTCACACGCAAGATCTATCAAGGAGATGCATAGCAACGAGAGAGGAGAGTGTGTCTACGTACGCTCGTAGACCATAAGCGGAAGCGTTCGTTAACGCGGTTGATGTATTCGAACTTCTTCGCGCTCCAACTGATTGAGTACCGAACGTACGGCACCTCCGTGTTCAGCACACATTCAGCTCAGTGATGTCCTCACCTTCTTGATCCAGCAAGACTGTGAAGTAGTGAAGGAGTCTCGGCAGCATGACAGCATGGTGATGGTGATCGTGAAGTTATCTCTGTGGGGCTTCTCCTAAGCACTATGAAAATATGACCGAGGGTGTAAATGGTGGAGGGGAGCGCCGCGCACGGCTAAGATATTGTCGTCATTCTGTGTGGCGCCCTCCTCCCACATATATATAGGTGGTGGGAGGAGGGAGTAGCCAAGGAGGTTCCCAAGTAGGCCGAATCCTCCTTGGGGTTCTCCCAAGACGCGCCCCCTTTCCTTTTTAGGTGAGCGGGGAAAGGCAGGGGAGGGAAGCGCACTCCCCCTTTCCTTTGTCCCATGAGAAGGGGAATGCAGGAGGGGCTAGCCCTCCCCCTTTCCTTCCCTGGGTACGGCCAGCCAAGGAGAATGGTGCACCAGCCCCTTGTGGGCTTGTCTACCCTCCCCCCCCTCGGCCCATTAGGCCAATACACCTACTGGGGGTGTCCGAAACCCCTTCCGGTGACCCGATGACTACCCGATGCACTCCAAAACTTTTCGGTTGTCCGAATATCATCGTCCTATATATTAATCTTTGCCTCCAGACCATTCTGGAGCTCCTCATCATGTCTGTGATCTCATCCAAGACTCTAAACAACATTCGATCACCAAATCATATAACTCATATAGCACTATATCGTCAACGAACATTAAGCGTGTGGACCCTACGGGTTCGAGAACTATGTAGACATGACCGAGACACGTCTCTGGTCAATAACCAATAGCGGAACCTAGATGCTCATTTTGGCTCCTACATATTCTACGAAGATCTTTATCGGTCGAACACATACGTAATTTCCTTTGTCCATCGGTATGTTACTTTCCCGAGATTCGATCGTCGGTATCTTCATACCTAGTTCAATCTTGTTACCGGCAAGTCTCTTTACTCGGTCCATAATACATCATCTGGCAACTAACTCCTTAGTCACTTTGCTTGCAAGGCTTCTTATGATGTGTATTACCGAGAGGGCCCAAAGATACCTCTCCGATAGTCAGAATGACAAATCCTAATCTCGATCTATGCCAACTCAACAAACACCTTCGGAGATATCTGTAGAGCATCTTTATGATCACCCAGTTACATTGTGCATTTTGTAGGATCGAAAGTATGTCTAGAGGGGGGTGATTCACTACTAGGAAAAGGCCTACTAATGGCGCACCTGTTTTGCCTACTAATGGCGCACTACCGGTGCGCCATTAGTAGCACACCACTAGAATTTTTTACTAATGGCGCAGTACAGGTGCGCCATTAGTATCTGGTATACTAATGGCGCACCAAGCAGTGCGCCATTAGTATGTAACTCCATGCGCCATTAGTATGCCTCCCGGGGGGCCATATGTAACCATGTGCTTTGTCATACTAATGGCGCACTCTGCCTTGATGCGCCATTAGTATCCTTTGGCATACTAATGGCGCACTCTGACTTGATGCGCCATTAGTATGAATATTTGGGTTTTTTTTGCTTTTCTGATTTTTGCATAGGTTACAAAATATATTATTGGACAGAATATAGACAGCAGCACACAGCAACAGCAGATTCATCGAATACAATAGAAGATTAGTCTCCGAATACAATTCATCATATTAGTCTCCGAATTCAAAAGACCGAACAAAGATAAAACATTACAAGTCTCAAGACCGCGAGTATCGAGTTTGTCTTCACATTACAAGTCGATGTCGATCATCTAAACTACCATCACATAAAGGAGAGTTGCGGTCATCATGATGAGCATCATCGCGATCAAACTAGTCTTCATCCGGTTCCTCCAACGCTCCCTCCTCTCTCCCGCTAGATAGCGGGCATATCTAGATTCGGCCTCCGCCCTAGTGGTGTACCCTTTGTAACTGTTACCGCTGAAACGGTGAACCTGTCTCCGACACTCCTCCCAGTCGTCGTAGACTCCAGGAACCTTACCGTTGTACACGACATACGACAACATCTCTATGCACAAGCCAAACAACAGACAGCAGACAATACATAAGCAATATGTAAGTATGCAACAAAAGGATCGGAAGAGAAAAGCAAGACATTAATAGTACGATTCATGATCCTACTAATAAATAGCATCGATTACATCTAAGTTGAATGACTGTCCAAACCAAAGAGACATACCTATTCATTAAAGTTTAATTACAACATGAGCCAATCAATGTTTTAGAACTACACATCACTACTTTCGACTTGACTCATCGGACAGGAGCGTGGATGAAGCCGTCGTCTGTCGTGATGGTCATGAAATCGCGGTCATTGTCACCCTGCATTTTTAGTGTTCCATCTATCTCATTATTGGATGGTTGATATCTGAGGTAGAACTGCCCCGAGGTATGAAGGACATCTTGATGGATGATGTCCGCAAACTCCGACTGGATGCGAAAGAATTCTTGTCTGAGGTCCGCGTCCTGGGTTGCCGACAACCTCGCGGCCCAATCTTTGAGACTATCTGGTAGCAGAAGTTGATGATGGTCCCTTACGATCGCCCGCATGTGATGGAGGGCGTAGTAGGCATCCTTCTGACCGCCAGGCGGCTGCTTGACGCAGCAGGAATTCGTATTGTGTGAGAAGGTGTGCTTGTCGTACTTACGAACTGCCTTGGTGAAGGTGCCTCCAGATTTGGCGTAGCCGGGGAGAACATCATCAAGAACTTTGTTGACATTTGTGTAGTCTATCTTGGAGTTACGGTTCGGGTCAAAATACGTGGCCATGGAATATTTCGGGCTTAAGAGGATGAGTGTGCAATGTGTGTCACTGCACAGAACACGGAATGTTAGAAAAAAAAGAACGATCGAAATCTAAGAAATCATATGTTACGGGGCGGTTAAGGGATGACTTACTCGGGAAAGTAAGCCACAAGGAAGTTATCCTTATCTGGGTTTGCCAGAATGACGCCTTCGAGGTGTGAACTCGCAACTTGGTGGTCCCCAGCGCTGCTCAAGTGCTTGGCACGCATGTAGTAGGGGTCGACTATCACGATGTTCGGGGTCTTGTCTCTAATGATCCGCATCTCCATACTCAGCGAAAACAACCGAATGAAGGTGTGGTGCAGCGGATGAAGGTTAAACATAGCAAAGATGTCATCAAACCGCAGGACGATCGTACCCTCGATGTCGCCATCCACAAATCCCTTTCCCTCTGGCACCTTGGCCACGAAAACCAGGTATGCCACATCATTCTCTCTGAGACGCCGCTTCTCCAAAGAAAGAACACTATCGTGCAGACTCCGCATAGCACCGGTTGCAGCATTCAGCATATTTGGCGGTAGCATCGCCCTATCCGCCACATGCACCCTCCTCGAGATATCCTTAGGTGAAGGTGGCCCGTCCTGAGCACGGATCAAACTCGGTGCCGGCTGGCTCGCACCGGCGCCCTTGTTAGCCTTTCGTTTCCGTCCCTTCTACTTGATCTCATGTAATGGGACCGAGTTCTGCTCACAGACCGCCTTCTTGAGCATGTTGGGGCTGATAATATTTCGCACCTCAGCTATGTGAGGCTCGGTGAAGGAGGGAGCTGGAGGCGTGTCCTGAGAACTGAACGCCAGACGACGCCTGTTGCAATTGGATTTCTCCGCCGTACCAGCTAGATCGAGGTCGTCTTGGTTGGGCTCTTGAGAAAGAGGCCCGCAGAACTCGTCAGCGTACCCATGTTCGGCAAAGTACTTATCAACTTTGGTAAATGTACCGTCGTTGTTGTCGTCGCCGTCCGGATCCTGTGCCATAGGGCTTTCCGGATCCTGTGCCATAGGGATGTCCGCCAGGTCCGGTAGCGTTGTGGTGTTCTTGCCATGGCTTGGCACCGGCACGACTGGCGGTCTTGTCTGTGGGGTGATGTCCCCCGCCCCCAAACGAATCTGGCTCTTCGGCCAAAGCAGGGGCCAGTTTACGTAGGCGCTGAGGGTCATTTCATCTTCTTCGTCGGCCCCAGCGGGTCGAATCAGAGGTAACAGCTTGTCGCAGCCTGGCAGCACCCGAACCACTTCAACCCTATACACTGTGGGTGGCATCGGATTACCGTGGAACATGGGGTTGCCCGGTTGAACGATTCTGCCCTTGGCGACATCGACCAACTCGGCGCCCACAAAGTGCAGAAGAGTGCAAGGAACGTCGGCGGTGCCCTGCGAAAACATGTACAGGGCGTCAAGGATGCCCAGTCAAAGGCAAGGAGATGAAGTCATCGGCCGAGAGGCTTAGTTACCGTGATGTCGTCGAGCTCCGCTAATGTCGAGGCACCGCCAACAGTGGGCGTGCAACTGACGGAGGGGGTGCTTGCTGGCGAGGTGCCGGCCGGCGTACACCCAGGTGCATTAAGCTCCAATGCTCGTGCCTGCGCCGGAGACACGAATACCGCCTCCGCCGGAGACACCAATGGCGTCGCCGGAGATACCAATGGCGCCGCCTGCGCGCTGTGCGAGTTGCTGGCCGTGAAGCTGGGAACTGGGGGAGGCCCCTGTTGGCCGCCCGCAATCCACGTCGTCAGCCCATGAATCAACATAGGCACCATGGCATTGAGCTTCGTTCCCAGTTGTTGTTCCACTTGCTCTTGGACAAGCTCCGGAATCCGCGCCACTTGTGCCTTGAGTTCTTCAACCTCGCGCGTCTGGCTTTCCGAGCTGGTCTTTTTCTCCTTCCGCACACCAGCGGTATAGTATGACCCCCATTTTGTGGACAAGCCTTTGCCGGCCACACGACCAACTAACGTCGGCTTAGTGAGCTTATCCTTGTTTTTCATTACGTTCAACGCCCTATTTAAAGGGGTGTCGAAAGGGGAGCTCTGAGACGACCCCGCGCTACTGCTTTTAGTGTCATGCGAAAGGAACGTGAACCATTTAGAAATATTGGGGATTAATTAGAGTGCAACCATATGGAGCTAATTACGCGGGGGTGTATTCCTTACCAGAACAAGCTCAAGCGCCCTGGTCTTCGGATCCGTGGTAAGCTCCTTTGTTATAGGGTCCTCCTTGTACCGAGCCCTGACATAGTTCTTGATCTGCTTGTCACCGCTATATTTCTCGAAGCGGGGCGGTAGGCCTTGCTCGGCACGCTCCGCGTCCTCCTTGTCCCATATAGGCTCCGCCACTCTGTAACCGCCGGGACCGAGTTTGTGTTCCCCTAAGTTCAACTCCTGCATTTCTTTCCCCCACTGACTTGATTCGGAGGTTGCACTGCTCTCGCACTTGATCTTGAACTCCTTGTACTCATCTTCGCTCATCAAAGGATATTTCGCCTTGATCTTCTCATAACTATCACCTTTATCAATCATTCTCTTCACCGCGCTTCTCCAAGTAGACAGGGCCGTGCTCATCTTCGTGAGGGCGGCACTGTTCACTTTATTCCCTGAGAGGCGTGTGTTTTCAAATTCGGCGGGAAACTTATATCGTTCGTGCAACTTCGTGAAGAGGAGGTTGTGCAAATTCCCTCGGTCCTTATGCCTAAGGTTCTCGGTGTTGATCGAGACGTTGCTCCGGAGAATGCACCCGAGCTGAACCGAGTACCCCTTGACTATATGTTTGGGCTCCGTTGGATTCCCGTCGGAGTCCACTCGAGTGAATTCCTCCTTGAGGGTGCGGAGCGCATTCGGGCGCCGGTCCTTCCTTTGCTTCTTCGGTTGGCTGCCATCTGTGTGTGCGCCGCCATCATCAGTGGTGGCATCCTCGGCGGCACCATCAGTAGTGTCATCCCCGACGCCACTAGGGGTTGTGTAATCAGGATCGGTGTCTTCCGCGGTGTCCTCATAGCGGTGAGGTTGTTCCTCCATCTCCTGGGACAGCTCCCAGAATTGCTTGCCGCCCGAACCACTGGCCTCATCGTTGTGGGCCATGTTTCGCTCTAAATAGGAAAAAAGTTTGGTCAAAAAGTTGGTTATTGTCAAGGAACAAGATCATGGTCTCATCATTTAGGGTTTGTCGACACCGAGGCACCCTAAAAGCCTAAGCTTTCATCATTTAGGGTTTGTCGACACCGAGGCACCCTAAAAGCCTAAGCATACATCATTTAGGTTCTCATCGACACCGAGGCATCCGGGGCAGCCAAGTTAAGTTTTCATCATTTAGGGTTTATCGATGCCGAGGCACCCTAGGTTGGGCCTAATCACTTGGCACTAATCACTTGGCTCTATTGCCACCTATGTTGGGTTTATCATCTAGGGTTTATCGATGCTAAGGAGAATTCTAAGTTGGGCCTAATCACTTGGCTCTATTGCCACCTATGGTTTAATGCAGCAAGAATGGCAGGGCAGTTGATCCTACTTAACTAAGTACTAAGATACCCCGGCCCATGCATTAGTCGCAAGTACCCCATATGTCCTATTTTTAGCAAAGTCATGCTAAAATTCACGGAAAATTTTAGCATGACCTTTGCTGAAAATAGGACATATGGAGTACCCGAATTTGCCGGAACGGAAGTTAATCGACATTCCGACAAACTCAAGAGCCTCTCGGGGTACCTACAAATTCATCACGACACAATGGTCGGAGACAAAACCCAGCAAACTAGCAAGATGATCATCATCTTTGCAAGACAGTAGCTCAAGTTTTTGACAGTAGCCTCTGAAGAAAACAGCATTGCAACATTCAAGTTCAGACATACACACTGAACATTTGACCAGTTACCTCTGAAGAAAAATATACGCTGACTATTGGACACAAAGAAAACAGTTATTGTAAACATTAAGTCATGGTAGTGTGCGCTGAAGCAATTACAGTATAGGAACAACAACCCAACAGTAGCAAATACAAGTCCTCAGTAAGTGTAAGAGAAGTGTACTAGAGCTGTAAACAGACTTAAAAAACCAACATGATGTTATAACTGTATACACTGAACATGATGATACCAAATGGGAAGGAAAATTGTATCACTGTGTAGCCACTATCTAACAAAACCAGAATGTTAACAAAATTACACCATGATGATACCAAATTCTTGTAGCAGTACAATGAGTTCACAGGATAAAAAATCATCCACATTCACCAACCCAAACTGGTGGAGATACAGCAAACCAGAACCTCCCAGGTTTCTGCCATTTTATTTTTCCCACCGTATATGTTTTTTGATTCATGTCATGGTACTTGCTGTCAAACCAAGTATTTTCTTTCTACTTAATCTGGGAAGTTTCCTTCTTACTGTCTCACTATCTTACTGTCTCACTACAAAAAACTAGTATGCTTAGTTGAGACTAGTATGCTTAGTTGCATTATGACAGGCAAAGTGTCACGATTCAGACAATAGAGCAGCTAAGCATAGCAAGTGGATAGTTTAGTCAGTATACTAGTACTCTTTAGAAAGCATGAGACATATATTACCTGGAGGAGACTTCGTGGGAGAGTTGCCTGTGAATTAAAAATACAACGAGATCAGCAAAGGACAATAAGATATATATTGAAATTATCATAACAAAATTCCAGCTACTGCCATGGTCAAAGAATAGATTATGATAGCTGGACAAGTACATGTCAAACTAGATAATTTTCAGAACCAGTTTAACCACCGCAGGATAAAACAATGCATCCAAGACTGGCCTTAGACTAATATCCTCATAGCATAATCTGACATCAAGCAAATATTATAAGAACAGTGAAAATGTATGTTCACTGCAAATGAATATGGACCAAGTGTTCTCATTAACTACTTAAAGAATTAGTTCCATATTGTTGCATGAGAATTTTAGAGAGAAAAGATACATGGTTCTACTTTTGGGATTGGTTACATCTCTTATTGTTCACATTCTTGTCAAAGGACTTTAACCATTAATTATCAGAAGAACTAATGCACATTTAAACACCCTGAATCCGGAAGAAGTAATACAACACTACATAGTACCTCTGTAGTTTCCATGCCAAACTTTGGGTGATATCAAACCATTAGAAAGCATGATCATGAGAACAACATCAGTTTGAAAGATATTGTAACCCCTCCTGGTAACAAATATTCATCTACTCATTTGTAGATACCTAGGAGTAACAAGACTGCACTTGCCAATAATGTTTTATTTATGCTTCCCAAGGACCAACTCCTAAACTGAACACAAAAAACTGTGTGCACATCTGCAAGTTGTAGAAGGAAAAGGTGCAACACTAAAAAAACTATCAAACTAACAAATCCATTAATCAATTATGGACTTCTTACATGTTACATCTATCATTAGTGGCCAGAAAGAATAGTAATTAATGTTTCATATTGTTGCATGAATCCAAACTCACTGGAAAATTCACTAATTGAGCCTAGCTACTTAAAGAAAGAATCTCTAAGCGGATGCTTAGTTGAGACTAGTATCCTCTAAAATGCATCTAAATGCAAGCTCAGAGATTCGAACATTTGGAAAACCCTAGCTACTTAATTCTCCAACCCCCTTTCCTTGTCCAAATTTCTCCAACCCCCAACCCTAGAACACATCAGAAGGAAATAAAGAGGGGGAAGAGGGGGAAGCAGCTCGGGTGCTCACTTGGGAGGTCGAGGGCGACTCGGGGCAGCCGGAGCTAGTCGAGGCGGCGCGAATTCGGCGTCGAGCGGTGGCGGTCCTCCTGGGCAGGCCGCGCGGTCGAGGGCGTCGAGCGGTGGCGGTCCTCTTGGGCGTCCGAGCTCGTCCGGGTCCTCGTAGTCGAAGAGGAAGACGGTGGCGGTCCTCCTGGGTAGGCCGCACGGTGTTGGACGGCGAGCACGTCGCGGGCGCAGGCGGGGCCGCGGGGGGAGGGGGCGCTTGGGCGGGAGGACGTCGAATGCACTCGGCTTGGGGACGGCGAGGGAGGCGGCGCTCGGCTCGGGGACGGCGAGGGAGGCAGCGAGGGAGGCGGCGCTCGGCTCGGGGACGGCGAAGGAGGCGAGGGGGCGTCGAGGGGGACGGCGAACACGGGGGACAGCGGGTGAGATCGATGAGGCAGGGGAGAGATTAGAGAGATTGGGGATTTAGTGTGGGGGGGGAAGCTTTCTAATGACGCACCACCCCCTCGTGCGCCATAAGTACGACTATTCTAATGGCGCACCACCCCTCGGTGCGCCATTAGAATTTTGTTTTAATCTAGCCCACTAGCCCTATCTACAACCTAACCCTATCTACAATAGAACCCACCCACTAGCCCGATTGGTCAGCACGCAGCACACACACCAGGAGGTCCTGGGTTCGATTCCCAGGCTCCCCAATATTTTTTTATGCATTTTAAATGCTGTTTTTATATTTATTTGTGTTTAAATATGTTTAAACTTGTTTAAATCATAACAGTAATATTTTTTTATAAAAACAGTAATAATTT